>NC_069144.1:61807028-62075725 GCF_943734635.1 Anopheles cruzii | reverse complement strand
TAAAATCCAAAAATTATTGCATTCTTAGATAACACCTACTTTTGATATTTTTCCTAGATTCGTTAAAATCTGTTTTGCCATCAAAAACATATCCGCAACGCTGTACGTCCAACCGTTCGGCCTGTAGAAATTTTTAAAGTTTGTACCACGGATTTTCACAAAACTTTAATCGTCAATTACACAAAAAGTATGCTATGTACGATCGAGTTATTATTTTTAAAAAATTTGTCTCATTAATTAGAGTCTATTGCAATGATTCCTGGCACTGTACGTCAAACCGTTCGACCTGGAGAATTTTTAAAGTAAATCCCCGCAGCCCCCCGAAGGGGTACGTTTTAAAAGTTTAATAACTCATAAAGTTGTGAATGTATGAAGTATTTATAATTTTTGTAAAATAATTTGGATTGTCTTCTTTCGAATGAGACAAGTCTCAGCACTGTACGACGCACCGTTTGGCCTGTAGGATTTTCCAAAGTTTTTTCTCCCTACCCCCCCGCCAAAGTGTTAGTATTATATCCCACCTTCCTCGTTCCCGTTTCAGTTTTACCTATAAAACTGGTCCCTCCACGGTTACCTCCGCGACTCGGCAGCACATACGTCACACCTACAAACAAATTTCGGTATTCGCTGCAATCGTCAGAGTGTCAGTGACTAGTGCGGTGCTGTTTTGTGTTGTGCTCCGTACATTTTTCGCGTTTTGCGGATGAAATGGTTGCCTAAAGGTGATCATAGCGTTCGCAAACGTGCTAAGTGTTTTGTCTTTCGACAGTGTTTGTTTGTGTGTGACTTTTTTTGGTTGTTACGGGAGGGAAAAATCTTCCAACGCTACCCTAACGCTGTGTGAGGAGCTGAGGGCCCTCACAAGATGGCTGGTCCCAGCTCGCTCTGGGTCCACTACCATGCCGGATTTCTACCGACTAAAAAACCTTCCGGATCAGCCCATCGCACCTCGCGGATCTTAGCAGCAGCATGCTTGCATGCTCATTAGACTTAAACATATAGCACTATAAACGTATCCATAATCTTTCTCTATTTCCTTAGGTTTCTCCCAACACCCGCCGCACAAAATCATTCGACGGCCAAACCTGGAATGTTCATGAATCGCTGAACCTTTCAGCGAACATTTCGCCCATTTCAACGACAGCCATTGTACCCGACTCCTGTCGCCATGCCATCGATCTCAGTTTGGCTGGGCTTGAGGAAGTCATAGCAATGAATGCTGCTGAGTGTTCTTCGGCAAATGACAGGGCTTGCTAAACGCTCAGTCGCGGAGAACTACGTAAAAGTCGTTCAAAAATGAAGAGCTATCTGAGACGTTGCAAGGATGTGCTGTCTGGAGGAGTCAATTCTACCGTTGTCCCAAATGTATCGGATGAACCGTCTTCTATGCAGAAGATTGTCATTAACCAGAAGATCGAAGTAACGACTCTACAGACGAGCAGTACATCTTGCTGGTACTTAGAAGATCATCTGGTAGAGTTGCGACCGAAAGATGATCGCGAACCGTACTCTTCGCTCGCTTCAGCCCGACTGAAGCTCGAGACGGAAGAGTTTCGATTGGAGCAGGAAGCTCTTGCCAACTCAAAAGAAACTAACAAAACACCCGTCATGAACAAGTCGAGCAGTACCATGCAAGGAATAGCCAGCATGGTCTCTGATGCATGCAGGGCCGCATCGCAGGATGACCTTAAACATTGTCAGATTGAAACTGTGGCTACCGAAAACTCCACCTTCGACAATATGGATATAAAGTTTAAGGTTTGTGAATTTGGACAAATTTTTGTAATGGGTGACAGTTTATGTTCAGCAGTTCAAGACAGTTTGCTTCAACCATTACAGTACATCATTTATTGGTTTATAATTTAATATTTTTATTATTATTGTGTATCTATTTATTTATTTATGGATTAATTTGAAAGTAACAAATAAGTGCTTGCGCGTTGTATAAAAAGAACTTTTCGAGACATGAACAGCACACATTGTTATGGGGTAGCTTTCTACTTTTTGTACACGTTTTTCGTCGAGGATGTCATTCGCTTTGCTAATCAATTTTCTCGCAAATTAAACTAATCTCCTATCTCCGGCGGTATCGATTCGTTAAACGATCGTGAGACTCGTTTTGCTTCCATGCATTGTACGGGCCGAAACTACGATCGACAGCTTCGTTAGTGCCGAATTAAAGAGATCTGGTCTCGGTTCAACAATGACAGGGTAACTTCATTGGAGGTTAGAGATTAGCCGACTTTTCGGGGTTGAAGAGGTTAACAACATCATCACGGCAAGTCGTCCGCGGGAAATAATGAATTTCACTCTTCGTCTCTCTTTTTCTCTCACAATATGTAATCGTGTTTTCATGTTCGAAGTTCGAGGTGGCCCTTCCCAAAACGGTGCGCTAAGGGGACTTTCGCAATTTTATCTTCACGATTGCGGGTTTCGCACGCACGGGACGTTTGATTAACTGTGTGAAAACCATGCGGCGCGCGCAATCGTATACCGGCGTACAGTAGTTTTCATGTGCCCGATATTTTCTATTATTGGCAGCCTTATGGGAGATGCGCTTCTCGTTTGACCCCTCGATTGGCTCCTGGTAACTTTCTATCTTTCCGCTCAGATTTTTCACAAAATCTCAGTCTATTTGTAGTGGCCAAACTTCCCCCTCTCTAACATACAGCATTTGATAGGAATCACGAAACGTAATTCAAATCATTATAACCATATATGATTTGTTAGTCGAAGTAGCGACGTGTAGCTAAACCGACGCACACTGCTAGAGCAGCTACAGGAAGACCTGAAAGCCGCAGGACAGCACTTCGTGTGGCATAATGTCTACGGGCTCAGCATAGCACTCTCTAAACAGGCAGCCAATCAGTGTAGTTCAGCTCATCGTTGTTGGCGGCAATGGCATACGACGGTTCGAAGATCGCAGATCGATTGAAATCGAAAGTCCAGAAAATCTGCGTGCCGAAAGAAAGGCTTTAGTGTGATGGAGGAGTGCCAGATTGTCGCTGTGTTTGGGGTCCATACTGCCGTGGACGGTTGTTGCCTTGCTGTTAACGGTTGCCTTGGGAGACTGACGGACCGTTAGGGATGGCAGCATGCAATGGATCGATTGGTCGATGGTACCAATCGTTAGCTGAGTATGGTTAACAGTACGACTTCCAGCAGCCGATCGCACATTATGTGCGGTAAAAAGGAAAGCAAAATTTAAGAAACAGAGTGGATTAGCATCAGTGCAGTCGGAGGTCGCCTGTGCGTCGAAGAGTCCACGGCCGAAGGAATTTTATATTTTTTGGTCGTATCGAACATTGCCTTGGCGACCAAACAACGCAATAAACTGTAGTTGCGTTTGGAGGTGTGTATAGTTATTTTGTATCGCTCTGCACCTAGTCTTTAGCGTCAAACTACGGAGACAAGTGACACTTGACACAAGAAACTGAAATTCCCGCTATTTACCTGATAGTAAGTGGGGTTCACATTCAATCAACACAAGCTTTATGATGACGATGGGCAGAGGGAGGTGCAGAACTGGCTTTCTTTTAAGATGGACACGCGTTCGAATGAACTGCACAGTTTTCGTGGACGATACATTAACGATAAAAAATGATCACCCTCATAATTGTAAATGCGACTCACAATAACAGTGGTGAGGAAGAAAAACGGTTTGCGCCGCATATGCAACTATTGTGCGTTTATCATTAAGTCGACCTTGGCCAACGGGCTTATTATTGATAGTGACATTGACTTATGTTTTGCGGAATAGGATCACGCTCACTAAAACATCGACACTCTGCCAGTAGTCTTGCGGTTCTTTCTTGGTTCAAGAGTTGATAAAAATGAAAACAATGTTGGCAGATGCATGACAATACAATAAAAAAACTACTTTAAACATATTGTTTAATAACTTGGATAAGCTTTTTTTGAACCAGTTAAGCATAGCGCAAATGAAATATTGAGTAGAATGGAGAATTTTCGGGTTGTGGTAGTTACAAAATGAAACATTGAGCAATACAATGAGTTTCATGAGATTCTGATTTCAAGTTTCTCTTGGTCAAATATTGTATAAAGTAACGGTTACAATTACTTTTGGTTGTTCGAAGAAAGTTTTTTTAGCAATATCATCCAATATCGAAGGCTTATGAGCATGTGTAAATGATGCAAAACAGTTTGAAACAACCCAAACATCACCTCTGCGACAACCAAGATGAAAATTGCCGAGTTTCGCAACGCTTCTAGTGTGCTCTACGCTCTCAACGCTCTACCCCAGTTGTGATTTGAACGACAGAGTCCGGCGGTTGACTGAAGGTGAAATTATCTAATTACAAAAGCTTTCCCAGATCGATGATCCATAGTATCTCTTATGTAAAACGTGACTCATCAGCTCGACAGCAACGCGATCGTTAATGTTCAATGGTCTCGCTTTCAAAGACAGGCGCAAACATTGCAAACAAACAATGTGGGTAGCTTAAACAACCCTGCACCCATGCTATAGAACATGGCCAGACTCCTTGCCAGCGTCGGCGACTTTCAATGTCACGAACTGACTCATGAGCACCCGCGTGTCAATGTTCCGCGTTACAGCGGGCAAGCGTGCGGTCACCGGTAGGGTTGATGATGCTGGTTAACTTTCAATTTTCAAATAATTCGATCAAGGAACGATGAAGCAGTGTGACATTGCGCTTTAATTCATCTGTAGTATATGGCAAATTTCACCTCTCCGCTCTCTTAGCGCGTAGAAATCGGAACGTGAAACTGATACTCCTCACTAAATCGTTAGTCTTGAGTACTAAAAACATTACCGTAATCAATGTTAAAAACATTAAATGGTCCGTAATTTTTTCGGCAAGAAGCATTGGTAAGGTTGGAACTTGGTGCTGCATAGGTTATAGCTAAATAGTTTTGACAAATTGAAAAAAATCTTATTCCTTCTACCTGTTTTCTTTTTTGTGAAATCTCAGAGAGCATTAAGAGCATTAAGCATTTTTTTAGAGCATCTTAAAGAAGCTGAATATATAAGTTCTCTGTCATCGTTTATGAAAATGACTTTTTGTAGGCAATTCAGTTTGAACTTTTGTTCTTTTACCATAGCTTGATAACTGGTGGAGCTTTAATTGCGGATGACAAATGTATTTGATTGACTTACCTCGTTTCTTCTGCTAACAGGATACTAAGATGTGCTGAACTGACCAAACGCGCTTTTTGCGTGTTCTGTGTTTTATGTTATCGAACGTCATTTTGTTGGTATAGATGCATAAGACAGCTGCCGTTTGCCATCGTCAAGTCTGTCAAACCATTACTTGTTTGAAAGATCATAATCAAGACGGAGGTTCTGTTCCCAGAATGCTTTGAAGCTTATACGTTTTCGTTGAAGGTGATAAACAAAAAATGTTGTTTTCACAATCTACGCACTAAACCTCATTCAAATTCAGTCTATTTTATTCTTTCCTTAGCCTCGTGCACACGTCGGTTGCATTGCATCACGATACTAATATATAGATATAAGATAACACCAAATGGTAACTGTTTTACGCCCCGCAGTGTGACGATTAGGTTAATTGAATTTAAATATATTCATATGCTGCTAAAACAATTATATGATATTTAGATATTAACCCTTAATCCAGACCAGACCGGTCTAACCTCGCAATTTATTATGGTGCCCTTCCTGTTGTGTCTGTATCGACTACGGTGAACTAGGCGATACTTTGTACACATTGGCCTACCGTCTGGATTGACGGGTTAGGATGATCCATTAGTTCCGTTCAGTTACTTGTGAGTTTTATAAATAAAACGAAAAATTTTTCGGAGGACACACGCACACATTGGGGCGTGTGATCACTGAACCAAAGTCAATAGAAATATAGTCGTATGCAGCCATAATTCATGGTTTATGTCTAGTTCCTGCAATTAAACAGCTTCGTAGCTCAGACGATGTACTTTTTTGAGAATAGGCGACGAATCCTCGCACAGCTCGTATGAACGTTTGGATCAAGCATATGGTGACCTCAGCAACACGATTTTCTTCGTTGATCGCAGTCGGTATGTGGTCGGTGGTGTGGTCGAGTATAGCGTGCGGCCCTCCGGTATGCTCGGTTCTGTATCGTTTTCTAAGTCGGCCAGGAACTGGGCCTAATCTATTCACGAGGTGTTTATCGGACCGTGCTGTTTTTTCAGCGTTTTTGGCTAGCGTTTCCTTCTCCGCGAAGTTGATATTTTGCCTGCAGCAAAGGCTCTGGCAAAGAAAAGATGGTCGGAGCATTTTTTTATTCTAGTGTACCCTTGGCGTAGTAGTACCCGCAAGCCATCGGCTTTGCGATTGTTGGTTTTGGGAGGGAGGTTTGCGATGCTGTTGTTGGTGCCGAAATGGAAGTTTTCCCCTGGTGCAGGGAAAGTGAATCGTGCATAAATGCATAACTAGATGAACTAGGCTCTACGAGATGACCGCAAAAGAGAGAGAATATTGTAGACCTTTTGTTGTTAGGTAGAGGTGATGGGTTAACCATAGGCAGAAGTAGAATATCAATATGATATCTTTAGCTGTAGCTGTCAAATTTTATTTTATTTTATGTATTTAGTATTGCAATATATATGTATATAATATATAATACTTATATTAAATGATGTTAAGTTGCATCCGTAATGGAATTTGATCAATCAGTGGCTTGTGACTTCAAACACACGGCATACATAAACAAAAAAAGAAAAACCCCTTAAATGAGTTACAAGAGGAATGCTATAAAAATACCGTTCAAAGAAGGGAAGTGAAGATTTTACGCAAATCCCGTTAAGAATGGTCTCTCGGGTTTTCAGTTGTCACCGCGGAGGAAAAGTTAATGGGGTTCAGTAGCAGCTCCGAAGATTCCACAGCGCACTCTGTGTGGCTTTGGGTAATTAAAATTTCTCTGAAAATGATTTCTCAGAGGATAGCCGGATGGGCTACCGTATTGCCTGAGAATGCGCAAGATTAGACCATTATGTGTTGGTGTTTCTGATGCCCTCAAACAAAACCCAGTACGCAAGCCGATCCATAAAGTTCCCGTCGATAAATCTCAACGATCGATTCGGATTCGCCGTCTGAGATATTGGACTCGGAGGTGCAATACCCGTTCGACGGTAGTGATTTTGGCAGCGTGTGTTTCTGGTTTTTGTTGTTTCTCACGTCAAACGCATAGATCTCAGAAATTCCTGAAAAAACGTTTCTTCTCGAGTGTTTTTCCCACAGTCAATCTTCTGCGACACCGTTTTAAGAAACTTTTTGGTGGTATCGATCATGACAATACAAAAGGTAAGATCATCAAAGCAGTACTACAAATGTTTTGTTATTCGTTCTTTCGCTCGCTGTATAGTCAAGGCTAGTAGAAGGTGAATTACAGCCATATTTATGTTGGTTTTGTTGTGTATCATAAAACTAGTTTTATAGTATATTTTGTTATTTGTTATAAAACTAGATTTAGTATATTGTGTTGTAGAACACAGCTACTAAATGTAAGATTTGAACCTGCGGACAACTATAAGGTAACCCCAAGAATGAGTAAGGAGTGCTATTAACGAGCGAAAAGCGTGGACATTTAAATTATTTTGAATATTTAGATTTGCGGGTTTTCTATCGTACGGTCTCTCCAAAACGATTGGTGCCAGTATGCTCAGTCTCACCATCTTGTGGTTTTGTTTGCTTCGTTACTGAAAGCTATCCCAAAAGCGCCTGCAGGTTAAGGGCAGGCACTGGGAGTTTCCAGCATGGCATAACCCGCATACAGAAGCAACCCTCTCTTGGCAATAGTTCTACTTGCAGGCCAGCTGAACGACCCGTTTGCCAGCGTTCAGTTGTTGTTGGTATATGTAGGCGAAACCACTCGTGTGGCTGTATGTTTTTGTCACTTTTTTGCCAGAGCAGCTTAGGTAGTCGGCAAACCATATGCTGCACGATGGGGAGAATGCTTTTTGGGATGCAACTGCCTTTGTCTGTTATGTTTTTCTCACAGATTCGCCCCGTTTTGAGTTTGCATGTTGTTTTATTGGCCTTCTGTTATTATGATTTCTTTAGACGCCTATTAATCGATTTTCTAGGTTTTAAATGCCAACACAATGAAAGAAAGCGAGAGGCGAGTGTTCCTCCACCTCGCTACCCTATGATATAGCAAGGAGCGCGCAAAAACCAATATTGAAGTCTTTGAATCATTCACATTGCGCTCTTTGGCGACATCAGTGTTTTGTTCAGATTTCTGTTGTTTTCTGGTGTTTCTTCCAGGCGATAAAGCCATTCGGTTTGGATTGTTTGAATTTTCGGCCTGCATATTGGACAGTATATTTTAGAAGTGCAGCGTTCAAGTCATAAGTAGCCATAATTCAACGAGAATGCAGCACATTAGTGGGAAATGCACACACCGAGCCTTATAGCCTAACTGAATAGTTTAGCAAATTGGAAATATGTTTAATATTATCTTCGCTGTTCAATTATTTGAGGCGCGATCAGCCACCGTCCACAGATATGGAGACGCTATGTTCAATGTGCTGAAAATATCATCAGGTACTCTGCAGAGAGCATCTAGTACAGATGATCTCCCCACAGAGACACCCGGAGAGCGACTTTCCCTGATCGCGTACAAACTCGTGACTGGGTCAATGGGTAATCGTGGGCTAATAGACAATGCTCGGCTTTAAACGCGCTTTGTTAAACGTTGTCATTGGATTGGAACGAGCGCGTTCTTCATTGCTTTCAGACCATGCCTTGGACCGAACGAATAACATCTTTTGCCAAAAGACTCACTTTAGGGCACTGTTTTACTTTCCATAACGCAGCATAATGCTAATGTGTTTCCTATTGATATAGAGTTCGTGCAGCCTACAAATCACACCTGAGATATGCGGTAGGAAATTGATTAAACGAAAACGACGTAACTCAATGAAGGGAAGGGAGCGACGATGAAATGGCGAAAGTTCTTCGCATTGCTAGAGTGCATTTTTCTGACGCATTTGTATCACGCAAGAAAGGTCTTTTAGGGTTTTTTAAATATGTTTTTGGTAATGTGGTTTTTACTTCAAAATGTGCCCTTTTACATTCGCAAGAGGAATCAATCAGTAGGCAACACGATTTTCGGACTGTAATCGATACAGTTCCGCATGTAAATACTGAGAAAGGTTGGATGTTTAATGATATCTGGTGTTTTGTGGCGGTTCCTTAAAGGGACACTTTCATCTCATTTTGATTGTTATTTTAGGCTATGTGTGTGCGTTTTTAAGTTCCCTAAGTTTACAGAGGCCGGCTTTTTGCGATTTTTGCGAGTGTAAAACCGTTCACAAGAACCCAGCGTACACAAGCACAGCTATCCAGGTTATTTTGAGGAATCGGTTTTATCACCAACCACGGACCGACCGGTTGTCGAATAAATTGGTTGTTGGTGAAGCAGATGATTTTCTTGGCGGTTTTATCTGTTGATCCCAGTGCAAAATTTGGTTGAGAGTCATGAGGAGAGTGCGATGGATAAGCTTTTGATTTCACTTCACCACTTTCGTGTTGGTTTGGTGATTTTTATTGTAATTTAATTAGCTCAATTTTCAGTTCTGTCATGAGTAAGAAAACGTTTCTCTCAGAGAGAGATGAAGTTTCTTTTATTGCGGGTTTGATGTTTTGCTTTTCGTTATAGTTTCGGTGCCATAATCATTCGTTTTTCCCGGGTGCTACTTTTAGCATCCTATCGGGCGATTCGTGCTCTGGTTTTGCTCGATGATAGCATACACCTTGGCTTCAAGAAGACCTCTACATACGGAAAACCGGTAGAGTGAGAGTAAAAGCGCTCTGAAAGGTGACGAATGGTTAATTGCGAAAGTGTTGCGCCAATTATAGCAGATCCATAATTCTGTTTCTGTAATCGAACCCGACCTAAAATGAAAGCGAAAGGTCAGTTTAATGAAGCAATGGTTTTGGACCTGAAGTCCAGCTGATGTCCCAACTCAGGATTGTTATAAGCTAGCGAGAAAGTTGTCGGTTTGGGAATAGGAAGTAGTCTTGAATGTGCATTGTAAAGTTTGTATGTGACTAGTAGAGTTTTTTCCTTAAGACGTGTTCCGAAGGCAAACCACGCACCGCTAACTATACCACTATACTAATACTATGCTTCTGTTTTGATCCGAAGGGATCCGATCGAAGAGAGTTGTGGAACTATTTTTTTTTAATCTTAGTAGAACGGACCGGGTCGTATTTATAGTTGTGGAATTATGATGTCGCACAAACTTTGAGCTGTTTTTGTGTTTAATAAATATCATGGGAAAAACCGATGAATTCGGAAGGCGCTGAGTCGGCACAGAACGCATAAAATTTGAGTAGATCGTTGCACGCTGAATTTACTACTATTTCCCATTTATTGATCTGTCTTTCAGAATGAACAGCAAGGTACATCGGGAGGAACAGTTGCTTATAGTTTGAAGTAACCTGTTGTGTTAAACTCTCGAGGACTGGAAAAAACATTATTATTTCATTGATATTTACTGTGTCCAGTGCTTTCAGTGCCCAATATGCTACACCTGTCATAGCAAGCCCAACATTTTCTATGCACAATCCATATTATGAAATAACATTAGATCTCAATCGCTTCTCTGGTTTTGTTTCTCCTCTTTTGTGGTATCCTCTTTTCCTGAACCGAAATTTGACCCAAATAAAGCACATTTGGAAAACTGATTTAGATGAATCAAATTTATGTTTTGATTTTTTTCTTTTATATACCAGTTCGTGGTTTTGATATTGATTCCACATTTTAAGATGGCTTGAAAATCCGCTATGGATGGTATATTCTTATAGCTGAAACGTGTTGCATAACACCGAATGAAATCGAACACAACTTTGATTTCGTACAAAAAGCCCCTCTCGCTGATTTTTTTCATACAATTATACTTTATACATACATAAATCCGTCCTTCTCAAACCTATGCAGGGGTAAGAGGTGAGACCTATCATCATCAAAAGTGTAGCAGAGGAACGCTAAAAGAAGAATTATACAAATTATTACGGTTGTTTGAAATTTGACGTTTCCTTGGTTTGTAGGTAGTTCTAGTTTCGAAACTATCAAATTCTTAAGAATTATTAATTATACTTTTCAATATTTCAATATATTTCTGTTTTAAAACATATTGTGTAAATTTTCTTTACATATTTCCAATTCTCTTTATAAATTTTTAAACCTATTTTAAACAGACAAACAATTTCCTTAAACTGTCACTCAAATGGCGTAAATCATGCATTATTTGTTTCAAAACACATTGTCATAGGGACTGAAGCCCACCACGTCATGTCCTAATCAAATAAAACATTTATCTGGCTGTTCCACGTGACCATACTGCGTTACCGGAGGTGTTTAGGACGCTTTGAGCCGTTAAGCCCATCCGTGTACCCGAGTATGAATCAACCCCTACCTTGCACTTAGAGCGCACACGGCCCTGCAATTTCATTAGCTGCTCAATTAACAAAAAGGGATCCAACCAACCCTTCTATCCCATCTAAACAATTTCGTTCAGAGGGTTGCGAGAAGGTCATCAAGATATAAAGCGTGCGAAAGAAAAAAATGCAAGAGATGCACAAGTCGAGGAACCCTCCCGAAACGCACCCCACACGCACTTTATACGTCATAAATTATATATTTCTCTCATCTAAACCCTGATCTTGGCCGCATGAGGATATTTTGGTAGGTTTGTTTGAAATCGTTTGTTTACATTGGCATTTTAATGTGGGATTTCGAAACGGAGAAACTTGCGTTTGGCAAACTTCTATGTTGATACTGAAAAACCGTCAAACGGGTATTTTTGGGGGTGTTGTGAATGTAGCAAGGCCATAAATAAAATTTGTTGTTTCTTTTGTGAGGGTTTAATCGACCGCAGCACGTGACCGCAACGAGCAGAAGAAGTCGAATCAGAAAGACACTTATTTAAACACTTGGTTCCGGACAGTTAGCATGGGAACCTTTATTGGCATTTTGCTGAAGGGTTACATGAAACCTGTGAGTTTATGTCACAATTCTTTTACAAATCGACAACACTCGGTATAAAATCCTCCATTCAAGACAGAACTTGCCATAAACCCTAATTGTGAAGAGAGTATATGGTTGTTGTTGGCCATTGCTTTCATTCATAGATTAATGAATGAATTTGTTACAGGGAGGCCGAATATGCGACGCTCGAACCGACAAACCGTAACGATGATTCCATCCGGTGCCCATGTAACGATTTTTACCAGGGTTCAAAGTGATGAAAAACAACTTCTAATATGTTAACATACGCCACGGCATTCTTCGGAGTGTGGTGGGTCGCTGTGGTTTATGTTGGCGACCAAATCAAATCAATCTAACGCTTCGATCAATTGATGGGAAACTTGAGAAGGCAAAGCCAACGCTAACCTTTTTTTTGTTGTTGACTCTCCGATTTCCACCACCATATGATCGAGGTTGCTTCTATACTATTCGAAGCCGTTGCAGAAGCAATTGAATGTAAACTTTGAACTATTTGTTGACCTAGTTTTATTTTATGCCCACTCCGAAATCGTATTGTTGTCAGCATTGTGTCTCCATGGAACCGGAATGAACTTGTGACCACACTCACGATCAACACCGTGTCGCGACGACGAGGTGGTGACAGTGCTGAATCTACCAACCCAATCCCTGCCTCTTAGTGAATCTAAACGACAGCCTTCACTTTCAATAGAGAACGGACCCAAGACACACGAGAGATGCATAAACCGTCGTGGTCGATTTTCAATAGACGGTTTCGCCACCCACATGCCAAACCATGGCAATCGTATACTCGTTCTGACCATAAATCAGTGCACCGAAAAAGCGAACCGTTTTTTAACCTTTCAACCAATACGGGTGGGTTCTGAGCACAATTTTAAGATGCATCACGTTGCGGAAGGGTTTTGTTCGTTTCAGGGGAAAGCCGAGAAGGAAATAGGGATCTACTGGATCGAATTGGTCAAATATCAGATTAAGATCCATTAATAGATTTGATTTGTGTTGTTGGCTTGGAAGTTTGGGATTGTTTGAGTTTTCCGAAGTTAATCGACTGCAATTATTTTTTTGTAGCAGCAAAGACAAGAAAACGAAAGAATAAGAGATTATAAGAACACCTAGGACCAATGCAATCCTAATCGAATGACAGCAATTAGCGGGCCACTGAGTGCATCTTAGCGAAGGACAGTCTTATAATTATCCTCAACGCGCTGCACGGGTGCGGAGCGAAAAATACATTTCAGTTATTTTTATCTGCAAAATGTAAAAATTCCTATTGAGACAGAAATTACATTTCTTTTGAATTGATCTTTGATTCTGCTGTGATGAATGGCTACAAACAAAAACGACTTATTTCTGACCACTGAACTTATGCCTGAACTTATTACTGAATGAGTTGTGCTATTTCATATTCTTATTTTATATTGATTTTCCTTTCATGAAAGTTAATGGGTTTCAGTGAGAAACAATCTGCAGGCTGCAGGTTTTGGTAGTTTGGTCGGCAAAGTCAGCCTGTGAATGCCGTCGAAAACCGCGCCGAGTTGGTTACGAATTACCGCTGGCGATGACGAGGGTCTCTCGTCGTAATTTTACATCATTACGTAAAAAAATACCATAACACTGTACGCTTTTGGAGTGTTCTGCACGTTAAGGTGTTGATTCCAATTTTGAAGGTTCGAAGGTTCAGGAGTTTCAGCGTTCCTAAATTGGCCGAATCTATTTGCTCCTTCAACTCAAGTTAACCCAAGTCAAAAAATTTCGACCAAGTAATGATTGGTTTTCACTTTCGTCTGCACAAGGTTTCGAGTGATTTGAAAAAGCATGTACTGGATCAAAATTGCGCAATTTGATCAAGAGATTCCGTCTCATGAAAGGCCGCAACATGGTGCAAAGGAGAACAAGGAAGGTCAAGGTAGTCGAGTGTTTACAGACCACAGAATTCCGAATGATTGACAGCAAATCGATCTAGTTGGCGTTTGGGATCGGCCATCTTCGATGACCAGTCCAAAGATCATGACCAAATGTAGGGAGCAAAGGCTTCAGGCAAAGGCCTGCCGTCCACTGTCAGTAAATACAGTTATAAGTTACTGAAGATTGTCTGACCCTGAGTTACTGGGCTGTAAGCCATGTTCGTAATCCGCACCGTATCGATGGCTGGTAATTGAGAGGTTTGCATTTTCTCCCCATCGAAATCATCGAGAATTCGTTTCTTTTCTTGTTTCTTGGTCCCCTTATAATTTGGAGACTTTTTGCACCCTAAGGAAACCCATACCCATACCTCATGAGATTCTGTTTCCGTCGATTCTGATAAAAAAACACAGTGGATGAGTTCTGAGTCTAGTTCTTTATCTGCTCACGATTCGATGAGTCGAGTGAAACGGAAAAGTAGCCGCAACGTAACTGGAACTTATTGGCCGTTCGTTTGGGAACACGGCGAAAAATTAGTCGAAAAGGTTATTGATGGTGTTCGAGAGTTGGGTCCCTTGCGACATTAAGTGAATGCGCCAATCAAAAATGGCAATGGAGCGGAAATGATGGAATAGGATGGAATAGTAATTAATGGTCGGATACTTATTACTAACCAACTAAGATAATGCCTTCGGCGAGTACGGGTTCGGCGGTGTGGTTCACACGGGAAAACCGAAAACCTGTGTGTCTTGTGTTTAAAGTAAACATATTCAGGTCAGAAACCGGAAAAAGGACAATTGCAGATCTTTTTCGACATAAAATAAAAAAATTTAAATAATCACATAACAAATGTTTTTGTAATGTTTTTTTATACCGTTACAATGTCAGCTAACTCACGCAACTTCATTTTTCGATCATTCAAACCGATTGTGTGGATTTTTTAAATGTATTCTGGTGTGTTGATATTGTTCTTTAATTGTTTCTTTAATTGTTTTCTTTAGAAGATATTGTTCTTTAAGTAGTCATACAAAGTACCGAAAGTTCTGCATTCAAAGTACAATATTCATAATACTACAATAATTTGTTATAAGATTTGATTCACTGTTTAATGTTTTAAACAATTTTGAGAACTTTGCCCAACATTAACTTTACAGAAGAAAAACTAAGTTTTCTATAATGCTTAAACTCTGTATTTTTTGAAGACCATTGTTCCTAAAACAACAGTATACTTCTAAAACAGTACAAAAATCCAGAAGATGATTGATGTTCAATTGATCATGGCTAGACGACCGTGGACGTGGGCTTACCTTATACAAACTCTTGATCGATTTCTGTTGCAGATTCATGACCAGGAGCAGCAGGATTCAACGCAGCTGCTGTCGGGCAGTTTATCATCAGCTCACAGAGGCATTGAGAGGCTGATCGACCAGTACCTGGGGCCACTCTAACCAGTACGCGGGTACGCGGACCACACGCGGCCTATGCTGATCAGACAGGCTTGCGATCTACTTGTCTGCACATATCATGGTGACCTGGAACGCTTCGAGACTCAATTTCTGTGTCCGGCAACAGACATCGTCCGGAAGCTACGATGCGCCTATCAGCAGGGGAAGGTGAGTCCGGTTGTTGAGCCTGGTGGTCTACTTCATCAGTCCCTGCGACTTTTATCTCAGCAATGTTGATGTGGGTTATGTAATTTGCATAATTTCGATCGCTTTGATCGTGGCTTCGGAACGCACCACGTTCGTGATGAGATTGAGTTAAATAGGCCGTCCTCTGGTGAAGTGGACGCCCAGAAAACTAGTTTACTGTGACAGCACCTGGCGGCATATTGAACAACACACATATAATGAAAACTGATGATAAACTTCTTAAAACTTTCTTCAACGTTTGGTTTTATGAGCTGTAGTGATCTTTTGGACCATATCATAAAAAAAACACGAGCAGGAAATGAACCAATGTTCAGTAGGCTAGAAGAGTTGAGAACTAACTTAATAAACTTATTCTTTCTCTGTACTCGCTTTTTCTTTCTCTTTCTTTCTTTCTTTCTTTTTTTCTTTCTAATTATCGTTTTGTTTACACAGTACGGAGTTCTAGTAAAATATACAGCAAACTAATTTATGAATAAAGAACTTTATGTAAATCGTGATCAAACTCGAAATAATAACCCAATTTTCGAACCGAAAAGAATGGCGTTTCTACGACCTAGTTACGGCATAAAAAAGAGCCTTCACCTAAATGAAACATTTAGTATGTTAAGAATAATTATGTGATTGTACTGTACATGCTATATTTTAGCATGAACATGCTGCTTTACTTGAATTGAGGTTATCTTTCATGGTGTTGTCCAATATAATAAACCATATCATCGCTGCTCGTTGCTATTGCAAGAAGTCATATTTACGTTGTGGACATTAAGAAATCATACGTCTTAACGATGCTTAATCACTGTTAATTGAAATTTTCTTATCACAATCTCCCAATGACAGTCTTCATGATGGTTTTTCTTAAGGATAATAAAGATATAAAAACGAGGTAACCTCGTCTTTGGAACATGTTTCGTAATCATTCTCGCAGAAGATATACTATGCTTTGCATTCCAATTTCATCGTGGATTTAGAATGCTTTACTACGGTTGACAGAATGAGTACAGCGAAAGCGAAAAGAATATTTCCAGAACGATACACAATCTGGTTTAGGTTCGGGAACGTTATGGAAAGATTAATGAACCTATTTTGTGGGGATTTGTGTTTTGTTCAAACTATGCGTTGTGTGTATTTGCCAAAGCCGGGCATGTTTAAAAGATAAGTGCGACGAATCATCAGCATACCATGGCAATGTACAAACTTGGCAATAATAGTCTTCCATCCTGTGTAAGTAACCAAACTGAGGCACGGTGTGATGAAAATGTACAGAGGAATTGTTCTTCGTCAAAAGATAACGTGTGCTGTATGTTGTTTGTTTTTTAGTCTCACTTTTATGCAAATAATGTCAGCTGCCCGTTTCCACAGTGTCTTTTTTGTTGGGCGTTGATAATTTAGTTCGAAATGTTTTCTTTTTCGAGCATTTCTGTCAGTAATCACCTTTTGTGGCGAGTTCAACGTTCTTAATCTCTTTTTGATTTTTTAAACGAAATTCTTTCATTGTTCGTAATTCTGGGACAAGCCCCGAAAATATCTCTAATCGTTTTAATGGTTGTTTTTCAGTTTAGCGATTTGTGAATGATTCTTCGTTTGTGCAAATTCGAGCAAAAGAGACGATACAAGCATCATGCCTTTCTGTAGCTATAACAATAGTGCCATCATTTATGCCGAATTATGCCGTTTGCATGTTCCGATCATTCCTTACTGTATTTTGCCGGCTGTTCGAGTTCGAGTACAGTTGGACGATGCGAATGTGCAACATTTTTGATTGCGCACATCATACTTAAAAAAATAATCAAATGAATGTTAAACGGTGCACAGTTTTTGGCAAAGTGGTTTAGCATTTCAGGAAGGAGTCATCAGAACTTTGAAAATTATGACCCTGCAGCACTTGGAAGTAACCATAACTAATACATATCAACATATAACTTACGACATACGGCAAAATAGTTGATTGGGATCTTTTGCTTTGGCCACAGACAATCACAAGCATTGACACACATCAATTATAATAACTTTCGAACAACTGCGTCTTAGTCTTAAATAATCTAATTATTCAAAGTGTTACCTAAAAGTAAGGCAGTAAAAATTACTCCAGCGTTAAAACACATATTGTTATACTGTTCGCTAGTGGTTCTTTTAAAGTGGTTCTTTTTAACATGAAAATATGGTGTAATCATGTCATTTCAAATTGGTAAAACTGCACGTTAAAAGCTACAATTGTCAAACCTTTTAACTTAATAAGATACATTTAAGTCACGTCACCAGAAGTCATGAAGGAAGCGAAATCAGGTTTTCGAGGCCACCTTCGTGTAAGATGATAATGTTTGCTGATGTTAATGAAAACGGTCGTTAATGAATGCACAAAAAAATTTAAGGGAAACTTACACTCCAATTGTACAATTATTGCAGTAACTTTTTGACCCGTTTCTCACCTTTCGCCAAAGCAATTTTTCGCCAAGCGCAATGGATACGATAAACAGGTACAAGCAAGTGAATCGAGATGAATGTCATCTTTGAACACAGGCTAAAGTTCGCCAAAGTATTTTCTACGCTGTAGTTTTCGTGCTACTCAATAAGTCATTCAACTAGCTTTCGTAAGACGCCTTCGATAAGCCAAAGTGACATAAGCAACATAACTCTTCATTATGGATGGTTGGCATTTTGTCACACATGTTTGTGAGCCTGTGCGATAAGCATCTAGATAAGCGGTTTGCGAAGAAACGTGTTTTGAAGATTCAGTAAATTAATCATAATTATTACTTCCGTAAGAATGAAATATGTAGTGTTATTATGATGTTTTCATGTAATCTTCATGTTTCTTTAGCTCTAAACGGCTTTTCCATGATTTCCTTCTGAGTTGTAAAGTTGATGGAAAGCCAGGATAGGAAAAAGTACATTTTTATTTTAAGCAGGTGTTGAGTGAACTATTTGTCAACTAGCAATTTAAGCCATCTCGTAAAGCCTAATATCATCGAAGCCAAATCTGAAAAAAGAATCAAATGACTGTGAAACTTATTGCAGTCGGAACAGGATGGTTGAAAGTTTCGCATTGATTAGATTAGCTAAACTGTGGTTTATTATCACTACTGACATTGGCAGTGATATTGATTCAATACTGTTTAATACTATAAAAGGCTATTTAATAGGACTACGCTTGGAGAAAAAGGCAGGCCACAAAGTTTTTTTTTTTTCAAGGGAAAATTGCCCAATATGTTACTCATTTAGTTACTTCCTTACTTTCTTATTTTCTTACGTACTAGCTTTGGAGTACTACTTACTAGCGTACTACTTACTTACTTACTTACTTACTAAACCACTTATCCGTCAACTACAAGACGAGCGGACGAGTTGCTAATAATGTGCTGCCATTATCGTCCATTGCATTGGGCTTAATACTTTTTAAGATGCATCATTTTGAGTGAGTATGTTTAATGATGTTTGAAACCTGAGACGACCTGTGTCACTTAAGCTAAGCGTAGCAAGCTCTAGAATCAGGTAATTGTAATAGATGGTTAATCTCATTGACACGTTTGTTCATCGTGGTTGTAAGCAACAGAGTGAGAGTGAAAATTCGACAAAATTAAACCATATCACCCAAGCTTATTGGTTGGTGAGATCGAAAACGATGAAAAGGTTCGCTGAACATAAAGAAATGTTCCTCGCTCGGTCGCTGATTGGGTTTTTATTGATCGATAAATCTTTTCACAATTTGACCACTGGTTGAATTCTCACCGCGCACAAACTGCTGAAGAAAATCTCCTCTTAAAACCGATACATTCTTTATGTTCGGGGCTTTGTCTTGGATGGAATATGCAAGAGAGGAAAGAGTCCGAGACTCAACGGCAACCAACAGAAAAATCGTGTGGCTTGGTTTGGATTTTTGGAAAACGGGGACATTTCCGTGCTATATTTATTTTCCATCCCATGTTTGTGAGTCAAAAAGAATTTATGACTCTTGATTTTCAAGGCTCCAACCGAACAGAAATTCCGTCAAACGATACCCCGTTTCCAGGGAGTAATGAAACCCTTCAGAAAGCAAGTTCCCACCCTTAATGCGTAGAAAGGGATTCCGATCGAGACCGTTTGCTCATTTATATTCTCGTAGTGCCCTCATCCCAGCAACAAAATTACAGATCTTCGATGCTAAATTATGTCAACAATAAGTTAACTAACATTTTCGACCACCTTGACAATGATCGTTATACAAGTCAGTGGACCACCTTTTTTCGTTTTTTGCCTTTTTTCTGCCTTTAGGTTTTGCTTCTCAGGTATGTGCGTGTTGATTGCGATTCTAGGATTGTCGAATAGAGCTCACACCGTTGGAGCAAATTGAGGTCGAAAATCAAGTTGAAAACATAGTTCAATTTGACGGATCAGTTGCCGATTTCAACCATCTCTTGGAAGGATACAATGAAAAGCCTTGAGAAAAGGTAAACCTTGTCAAAGAGTTGGTCGATTCTTGAATCAAACACACTATGCGGAAAATCAGCATTCCATTTGAAAGGATTTATGTTTGTAATTGCCGCAAAAAACGACATTCTTCTTCGTGGAACAACTTTTTATCTGGTAAGCGATTGATGGTGAGGCAAGATGAGAGACGAAGAGGAGATAAATGACATCCCACTCGTATCGAAGATAATCAATTTGGATGCGTTTTGCGCGTTTTTTCTTTGCTACAAGGTGTGCTCTAAGGTCGTCAGCATTATCGTTGCGTCTCTAACGGTGCACACCGCAGGTGCAGCGGTCAGCAAGCATAGCAACTTATACAACAAGATATTATTTATTGTTAGATATTAGTCACTGCTGCCTCTGGAAAGGAGAGCTCCGCCTTGGTCATTCGACAATAAATTGAGCAAAACATCGAGGTAGCGATCCGCTCAATAGTCAATTACTTTTATGCAAACACTCTGTCGTACCAATTAAGTTGGCGTCAACTACATCTGCAGGGAGCACAGTGTGTGGTGGTCTGTTTTTTGAAAATAATGTTATTAACTCAGATTATGAAGAGTTGTAAAAAGTCTTAAGCTTTGTTTAGAAATAAACCAACCAAAATGATACATTTTTTCACACAGTGAATTGCAATTGGACGTAGTGTGACAAATGTGTTAAACTTTTTTTGTTAATATTCTTTAAGAAGACTTGGGAGGTTCTTCAAACTTTGAAATATTGCATTGCATAACCTAGGTGTATCATGATTACTCACTTGCTAACAACGTCAACGAAAATGCATTGTTTATCATCTCCTTCACTTTTTGTATGACTGGATCTTGTCTAGTAAAGATGCTGTGAAAACTCTCGATTTCATTTTCACCATTCATCTAACCCACCCCAAAAGATACACTGTCATTGTCCGGACGAGCAAACAGACTGTCTATGTATTCTTTGTCAGCTTCATTTTCACCGGTCGCTTGCTCGGTGGCCTAGCCTTTCAGGTGAAGTATGTCTCAGCAAACCCCCTAAAACTAACTAATTGCTTTCGAAAGTCAACTACTCGACTTACGGTGAAACGACGATTTAAGCAATAACTGAAAAACTCTTAAAATTTATCTCCAGAGTAAAGAGCCAGGCAGATGAGGAGAAGCGAAAACATGCAAACAAATAATTTGTGGTTCTTCGTAAGAGGAAGAAAACCTAAATGACCAGCGGGAAGTGACAATGGTCATGTTTACACTTTTATGATGATTTCTCACCTCTCGGGGATCAGGTTTTAGGTGTTTTCTTTTGTCGAGAGCACTTTCTTTCGAATACTTGGGACCGTCGATGCGTGCATCACCGGAAGGTTGTCACGATACGGTTTCACGGTCCGGCTTGGCCGTCAATTTCTCTAACGAAAAACTTCCGTCTCGTGACCAATTTGTGCTCGTGTCCCAGAGCCAAGTGTCGCAGAACGATTTGGTTGTTGGACGAGTTGGATGGTTGGTTGGTTTGGTTATTGGGTTGGTTGGAAGGTGGACGCCATGACTACCTCATAACGTTGTCGTTGGTGTTGATAATTTCGTAGAAGAGGAAAAGTTTGCCTGAAAGACTTTATCGGTCTCTAGTTGCTCATGAGGAAGCATACAACGTATACTCTAAGAACTTTTGCATATAACTTCTTGAGAAGCGTCCAGCAAAGGTTAAAACTAGCAAGCTGGATGGTAGTTTGTACATTCCATAAATATTATTCGATAAAAATAGTATTCGAAAATAAAAACAATCACGATATCAATTCGTTGGCTACTTTGTATAGCAGTCAGTTTTGGTTGGCTGTGTAACTCCAACAAGTAACCAAAATCATTTACATTTGTGATAGTTTCATAGGTCACAGTTTGTAAAGATTATATTCTATCGCTAGTTCTGTTTGTTCTTGTTTCTAGTTGAAGATATTAGTGATAAGTGCATTGTACAAGTGGAATAATTCACCTAAAGAATATAAATATAAGATTCCATGATAACAGTTATGAGAAAATACCATCGCATGAAAGAGAATATTTGTACATCGTATCTCACTACGCACTACGTCACTCTGGAACGTCTCCGATGCGTGAATGCGGGTACGTAGATTTCAGCGAGTTGCTGTGAGACGAAAATGATTTATTTCCTGCCATTTGTTGGTGCAACTCATTAAAGTCTGGCATCAAGGGTTGTAGTCTAAAAGGCGAACCCCATGCTGCTGGGTGGAGCAACAAAACCAATACTTGACCAAATGATCAAAATAGTTGATACATGGGGAAGCGTCTCGAGAGCGACTATCGAGCCATCATAAAAAAAAACTCAAGTACAACAGCGGAAAAATTGAATTATGACTTTGTCTTTTTTCTGTTTTTGGGAATGGTCAATGGTGTTTTTGGAGAATGGTCTCCATTGGTGTGTGTTGTGTAATATTTTCTGTCTGTTGGCCACCGGTCAGCGTCTTGGCAACGACCTCAAAGGTAATGTTTTTTGGTAAACTTAATCCAACATTACAGCGTCTTAAATGAACGGTTTAAAGGTTCCACCTATCACTTGCTTTCGTGAGTTTTAGCTATGAGAACCGATTATGAAACACATGCCGTCGCTCGTACCGACATAGGAGAAACATGATTTATCTAACCGCATAACCACTGAAACCGATGATTTCGCGGAACGCGGACACTCCAGAGGAACATAGTAGAACGGCTTTATGTCACACATTGATCTGATGCTAGACGATGTCTTTCTTTTACCCTCAAGAAGGGAGACGCTTGAAGTTGTGGCGCCAATATCGCTGGTTCTAATAATTGGTTCGATGCGACTGGACAGTCCCCTTATTCAGAGCAGGAATGAAGTTAATGGAAAATTTCTATTTCTATCAATCAACGAAATTATGAAAAGAGATGCAATCATTCTGTAGCTTTTTAGCCAGATGTTCTTAAATTTGTCCGTTCTTGTGAATTTATGGATTTGAAAACAAAGTTCTTCAGTATTTATGTTGGCAAAAATTTAAATAATGACTTAAGGAAAGGTGTATTTGCATTTTCATGTACCTGACTATTTATAAAGTATGTGTTTACAGGTTATATGGGCATCATAAAGACCAGATAATAAATTTCAAGTGGTATTTTATAACCAGAATAATAATAATAATAATTGGCTTTCCGTCTTACGACATGGCCTGACGAACAAATCCTCTCCAGTTAGCTCGGTCCCTGGCCACCGCTATCCAATCCCTGGGACAGCGAGTCCCAGAAAAATTTATGAATATCTCAATACGCAACTTCGTTGGCACGATTTGTAAACGAATGCATTACTTGCTGTGCAAAAACTAGAAATGCTCCCAACCACTATTTCAACGCGGTTTATGCTTTGCTTCCGACCAGCGACCGTAGACCGTTTGTAATATGATCCATAGCTACCGCCGACATCAAGTAAAAAGAGTTAGAGTCGCGCGAAGTATTTAATACGCCAAGTCCGTGTGTTACTTGCGGTTTTCAAAAGAGCAAATTAATTGTAATAACCATACAACGACCAAGAGAAACCGCATCAGAAATAGCCCCATAGTGCCGCATTTTTGTTAGGGGGGAATAGCATCTTAAGGCCCTGGGGGTACCCTGGCGCGTGGGATGAAGAAATCACTTCGCGAATGTCGTAAATTGTCGTGTTTTCGAACATGTCACATCGTCGTTGACGTGTGTATGATGCCGTAGAATGTTTGTTACCGGGTTGAATGCAAAAATATAGACTAGAAATCTGCAACACATCAACTTCCATCGTGACTATCGACCAAAGTGTTGAGACCAAACGGTTCAGACCAAACGGTGTAGGATATTCTTTCCACTTCACTGCCTTGTTGAATGTGTTGGCCCTTCGTGGCATGAGAATACAAGAGATTTATTCGATTGATTAATTAACCAAGAGGGTGCGCCCGTCTAAGGCCCCAGATCCGGCTTCCTTTCTGTGTGTGGCCCTGAAATAACATCGGGCAGCAGCGTAGACCTTTGAGAAGGCAGCTGTTACAGCAGCAAACAGTGTTTTCTGTCATCTTCGTCGGATAAATAGTGTACAGTACAAACGATTTTCCAGCAGAAGTGGCGTCGTAAGCTAGTGGAAACTACAGGGAATTTTTACTATTAAAATTCGGTCTGATCTAATTTGCGTGGGATAGATTCGCTGTTCTGTCCATGCTCACGTTTTCATGGCGTTTGTTAGTCAAAACTCTGACCTGTTTCAAACCCAACTACAGGGTGAGCAAATTAACGTGTACTTTTTTATTTGGTTATAAAACAAAAACGGCTGAATATTTTTCGGTGCTTGAACTTTCAATTCAAAGGTTAATTCATGAATTTTTTTGTGAGAAACAATTTTCGTTAAATGTCCTCCACGATTGGTTTGGCAGTAGCTCATTCGGTCGACCTATTTTTGAGTATATTTTCGATTTATCTGGTCCTATTTCGGCAATAGCAACTTGAATTTGGGTCTTGAGGTTGTCAAAAGTTGCTGGTTTGTTCGCGTAAAATAAATATCGAGTTGTGGTTGCCGCTGTATGGCACGTACAGCCGTCCTGTTGAAACCAAATGTCGTCCAAGTTCTCCGCTTCAATTTCGCCGAAGAATCA
Organism: Anopheles cruzii; assembly: GCF_943734635.1. Classification (NCBI taxonomy): domain Eukaryota; kingdom Metazoa; phylum Arthropoda; class Insecta; order Diptera; family Culicidae; genus Anopheles; species Anopheles cruzii. The sequence continues at coordinate 62,051,132 of NC_069144.1, read as the reverse complement.
ATCAGCCAAAATCCGCACCAAACAGTAACTCGTTGTGGGTTCATTGGCTTCTCTTGCACGATGTGTTTCGATGTTTTCCGAACCACAATTTTGCTTATTAATATAGCAACCGAGGTGGTAATGAGCTTCAATGAAATGTGATTTTGATGAATGATTTGACGACCTACCACTTTGGAAATAATTTTTTTTATATTTCCCAATTTTCTGCAACCAAAATTGTATTTTATACATAAATGACATGAATTAACCTTTCAAATAAAAGTTTAAGCATCGAAAAATATTCAGCTGTTTTTTTTATAACCAAATGAAAAAGTACACGTTAATTTGCCCACCCTGTAGTTGGTATATCTTCTTCATCTTCTTATCCGGCTACAATCGCCGAGCGGTCTGCTATAGGTACATCTAATATCAACTAATAGGCAAATTTAGGTTCAAATATTTTTCAACATAATTACCTTTTAAATTTAGGATATGTGAGAACAAATATCGGAGGGTTTGTGGGCTAATAATTTCGTCTTGAACAGAGAATAAGATAGCTTTTCTTTTGATTCCGGGAACTACTTTTATAACTATTGCTAGTCAAATATCGCAGTTGACGGTTTGTTAGCTCGCCTTCGATTGAATGAATTTTTGACCACGAAACTACGGAAACGTAAAACCTTTTACAGATTTTTCGATCGACCGACGAGGAAGAATAATGTTTTAGACCGAAAGTAAGATTTCACGAAAAAACCTCTCAAATGGGCAAATTGACTCACGCTTAGCTGGTGTGTTGAGCCGTGTGCATGTACTTTTAAAAAGTAGTACGAACTTTTGAGAAGTGAGATAGTGCGAGCCTGTTGATCGTATGCCGATCGCGATCGAGTTTGTACTAGTTTTACTGAGCGGTTACCCGCCACTACCTATAGCTTGCTCAAAGAAGGGTGACTAATCATTGGAAGCCGATCATTTCATTTGGCTGGGTTCAACATATTGAGTTCTCCTTTTGACCGTTTGCTACGTTTGACGATGATGACGAGTTTGATTTATTTCTTTAAAACCGAACAGTGGTCTAGAAGCCGAAGGAACCGTGTGTATGGGGCTTGTTCCTTTATTTAGGGGTACGACTTGCGGGACCTATAAATTATTCGCCTATGGCTCTATTATTGCCTTCTACGGGCAAGTGGTGGAGTTACCAAACGTACGCGCCGGTTGCACAATCTAGCAATCGGGATGTTAGATATTTTCGCGTTCCGAATGTTTTTCGTAGGTTTATAAATTAGCGTATATCGTTGCAATCGCAGACATACCTTTTCTATTTGTTCTTTCAAATGAAAATAATATTTAGAAAAAGTTACGCAAAGAAATATACATAAAACATAACTAAACAAATCTGATGAAACAGATATTTATCAAATACACGTAATTAAAATTAAATGATGGAATTGGAGAAAAAGTATACGCAAATTAACTTTTTTTGGTTTATTATTCGTGTAGGTATCAAAAGTATTTGCCGACCAATAAAATTCCTCTGTCATAACTTTGTGCTTTTGCATTAAGTTGGGGTTTTATTTCGTTCAATCTTTGTTTAATGACATAAAAACTACATCTGCATCAATTGCATCTTTTGAATAGTATGAAAATGAGCTTCAAAGATGAATTGAAGAAGCCGAAGGCAACTGTGCACGAAGAGACAGTGCGAAATTAATTATGATGAACGCAGAAAAATGATATAAAACGCTGTCAGCATTTCTCCACAAAACAATCCAAATCGCGATTCGCTGTAATGAGTTACCCTAAATATGAATCGGCTTTGCCAAAATAGATAAATAACGAAATCTTTTAGCGTGGGACGATTTTATTCGATGCAAGTTTCGAACTCAGCTAATGATGCGTGCGAATAGCGACAATATTCGATACTGCAATACTGCGAACTGATATTCGATATTACGCACTGTCGTTATCAAATCATCTTTATAAAGTTACATTCATTTTACCACAATATCCTAAGGAAGATCAAAACAATTTCGAATTGTAGGGCTGCCGGTTACTAACGGTTGCGTTCTTCTAACATCAGCATAAAAAATCTCAAACGAAAAGTTAAAAAAACAAAATTGAAAAAAGCCTTTTGATCTTCCTCCTACCTTACAAGTGAAGAATTCACTTAAAGGATTCAGTTTTTCTTTCCCAGCACGCCCGGAGGGTTTTCTCCATCGATAGTGGTGTTGATGATGCAATCGATTGCGATCGAATTTTAGCACCTCTTGCCAGTCTTTTCAATGCTTTTCGTTAGTGTTTCTTTCTTTTTATTCTATGTTCAGCCTAGAGACGACCTCCGACCTGCGCTGTTGCGCACGATTGATTAATTTTCTGTAGCAACTGCCGGCGGAAGCAAATCAACTCTACCATGGGTAACAGCGTCCACCGCAGATCTTTATCTCACCAGAAAGTGCCGGTAAAGAAAGCCGTCGTGAAAACTAGCATATACCGCGCTTTGGTCAGCACCAGCGCGCAAAAGAACGATCAGCACAAGTGAAGGAAAGCGCCAACACTACCCACCACCCCTTTACAGAAAGCAACATGACAGCGACAACAGCACAAAGTGGACCTTTACTAAAGGCGCAAAAAAAATATAACACTGCTTGCGATCGTGTGAATTTCACCGTGGTTTCTTACAGCGTTCGATGTGACGCTTATGTAGTTGATTAACGTTATAAAGGGGACACAAGCATAACCCAACGTACTCTTCAAGCCTGTTGTCGAAAATTCGTTGCAATCGAAAGTGATCGAAGGGAAAGCAATCATGCTGGTTAGCGTTTCGTCTGAGATGTACATGGGACGCATGTTCCTCGTGATATTGTGATAGATTAGTTTCGGAGATGTGTTTTTTATACGAACATTTGAACTGTTGCGTCCTGCACTAATAACTACGCAATCAATGTATCAACAACATACCCAGAATCGAGATGTGGCATACTGTTGGGTGACTTGACCAAGTGCTGATACGATGCGGTTGCGTGACAAACTGTGGGAAGCAAAACGGCTCTCCAACCTATAAAACAAAAGAATATTGTTCTCAGTGTTACAAAATGTTGTGTAGTATATGGTCTGTGAGTATGATAATGATGATGATGATGATGATTATGGTTAGCGGATGCTTCCGTTCGAAGGATTAGTCTATAAGAATTTAACTGCGAGTATCAAATAACAAACTTACATCTCCTCTAAAACTTAATATCAGCTGTGCGCCAATGAGATTCCCATCGTTGGCATAACTTTTTTCATCACTCACCTACTCAGATGAATGGTAGAGTCGATTCATCGTCTTAAATGTGCCTGACCATTGTATGGTTATTTTGCTCCAATTTCGTTTTAAAATAGTTTTTCACATTGTGCACCATTGTTAAGTTGTTTCTGCTGATGGAACGGCGTCCATTTTGTTTTGATGTTCAAATCGTAACAATATCCACAGTGAGTTGCGCTAATTAGTCAGTAAAGCAATGCTTTTGCGGGGGAAATAATTTCCAGATTTTACGACGACCCTTTGAGGTACACAGTCAAAGAAGGGGATCTCGAGACTTGTTTACTTGTTAAACTTAATATCTGGTTTAGAGGCTTAAGTTATATTGACATACGAATCTAATATAAGTAAATCTGTAAGCATCGTCTTGATTTCGATGTTTATCTGCGACATTTCATAGACGTGCCTGGTTATTTCATACTCTCCCTTTCGCATCAAAATTTCCTGCTGCGGGTTTAGCTCACCAGCCGGATGCTTCATTCACGGGCCGCATTGAACATTATTACGCACTCATTGAAACGTAGGGCTGTAATTTGAGATTTTTTTCATCTTTTGTAAGGGGTTAAGCATTGCTATTCAATACATGCCAAAGTAGAGAATATATAGAGTATTTTCATGACGGAGGTATCAACCAAGACATCGATGTTTGCTAGTTAGATATGCGTCTTATTTTTGTGCTGTTGATGTAGTATTTTGTGTTTTGGAGAAATGATTATTTCTGAAGTGTATGACCAGTTTTTGCTTCTCATTTGTTCCCAGTACATCCATACGATGCTTCTGCTGCTACAAATCCAATGAAAAGAGTATGAAAATTCAGGATTTCTATAAAAATACAGTCCCTCCAGTTAAAACACATGGTTTGCACTTGCTCCTTCCAACAGCACTCCTTATTCAGGGGAATAATTTTTGAAATTGGTTACCGATGGCGAAACCGTGCGCGCTTAGCCAATGTTTGTCTTACATCGAGCTCTAAAAGCCGCCCAAATTCAATTAGAAAGAATGATGTGGCTGTTTTGGGTGACTTTTACTTTCTACGGGCAACAGGCTAAGGTGAATCGAAATATTCGCTGGAAGACTCTTGGGTTCCTCGAAAGGTCTGATTTGGAATGGACCCTCTGTCCATTCGTGTCACTAACGTCTGTCCGAAGATGGAGCTATACCGGACTCTATACCGGGCTCCTTTTCTTTGACAATCCGTTTCAGTTCGCGGTGCTCCGACATTCGGTACGGTTGAAGCCCATAAACTTCACTTTCTTTTCAGGGGTCACTCGATGTCTTCGAATCATAAGGTCCCAATTGTTTTCGATGTAGAGGGTTGCTCGTCTAACTGGGCTTTGCCTTGTACTTGCGAATTGGACTAAAGTAAATGAGGTCAGCATGGTTGGTTTTTAGAGTATAGTGTGGTTGATGCTGCTGTTATTTTTTCGGCATTTGAAGTGATTTCGAAACGACCAAGATGTTGCACCCATACGCGCAATCGTCGGTAAAGGGTGATAGAAAGGGTAAACGGACATCGTCGGTCAAATATCCGGCAATCGTTTACCTAGTGGGTGGTCATCTGAAAAGGGGTTGGTCATGGTGTGCTGTGAAACGAAATCTGCTGTATGTTCCACGCGCGGAACCTATCAAATTTACGTCGTCCAAAATCGGACTTCCACGCAATGCTCGCAGTCGTTTCTCATTGGGCCGTGCGTTACTTTGAGCTTCACCAGTTTTGTTTTTCTTCTGTGTGTGCACGACGTGAACGATCAGATGTTGTGGTCAGTTGTAGCCCTCCTATCTGCACCTTCTACACCCTACACCCTCCGATCTGCACGCACGCGTGGATACGCTGACGCTGGCTTTCTGATTTCCTTTTCTGGTGGTTCGATTTAATGTTCAATTCGACAAGGATGCCTAACTGGTACTTGGTACGAGCATTACATTCGAATGCTTATGTTGTCGTCTTACGACTGAAGATTGTTATGTTACGTAGATATATGATTTCTTACTATTGCATGCACAACTATTAACAAAAATGAAAAGTGTAAGCAACAAGTTGGAGATATAGAATGTATGTTTCTATTTCGTTTAACAAAACGGTTCGTTACGGTTATGCTGTATTGTATGTTGTCAATTGTGCTTTTGTTAAGTACAAAACGTAATTTACGGTAGTCTTCAAGGAGAGGCTTCACCATCAAAATCTGAAGAGTTGACCGACAAGGTTAACGACGTGACATTACTAATGGTCGTAAATTGGAGTGCTGTATAATGGCTAATGATCGGGTGGAAGGAAACCGACCCCGATCCGCGCACTGGAACATTGTTTTCATGGAACATTTCATTGCTGGGAATGCTTTTAAGAAGCGCTGGGAATTACTTGAAGATGTTCCTTCTGCAAGATAATAAATATTAATAGGTGATAGAAATCTAAACCTTTCTATTATCTTTCTCTAAGCCTATGCTCAAAATGTTTTGAAAGGCGATGTGTTACTACAGCAAACATTCAAATCGCTCTACCGATAGTGCGACAGATCCGCAGCTAGAAAGCGATGGACATAAGTCTTTGTATTTTCGATATTATTTGATGGCGAGTGAATATTTGTCTGTCATTTGTTCGATGACGCCGCCGTTTGAAAACATTTTTCTTTTCACGTTCCGCCCCAGAGATTGACAATTGTCCAGTAAGTTCGCTACAAGCCACAACACGAACCAGTACTAATTAATAAAGCAACGTTCTATTCAGCGTCTGTCTGCACGAGATTCATTTTGTTCTTTGTTTTATCTTTTTGCCGCCTTTCGGGTTTGATTTTCTCAGGGATGAGAAGGGATTTCTCAGAAGTAGAGAGGATGAGATCGTCATCGCTATTCCATCCGGGAAGCGAGGAAGGGGTATGGTGTGTGAGTGTGGATGATGTTCCTAATATTCTCGTTTTACACTAATCATCAAAATCTAATCTTACTATCGTTGGCTGTCTTTGAAGTGATGTGTATCCTTTTTAGAAGTGATCCATTGGAACGTGTTCCAAGGGAAAACTTCACTTTTTGCGGTCATGAGATACGTGGCGACGTTCAAGTCGGAAGAATGTTTCCTATCTTTTGGGTGTACGTCAATTGATTGCTTTAATATAGCAGCATCATTGGTACCCAGTGCGACCATTCTCATCGTCATCACTGCTGCAGCGATAACGCAAGTCAAGCTAAGCTTTGTCATGGTGAAAAGGTGAGAAACAGAAAAACAAAGCCAAACACAGCAGACCTAATCCTTTATAAGAACGATCATTGATTGGCGTCCGTGTTACACCGCATTTAAAAAGTTGATGATGTGCATCGTGCTCGGAATCGAGCATTCTTTAGTTCGAAGCGAGATCTAAATAAGGAGATTGATCGACAGGTTGAACCGGTTTAGTAAGATGCTTTTCGTTTGTGCTCTCTTTACGAGAAGACAAACAATGCTTTGTTAATTAACATTTTTCTTGGCGAAAATAGAAACTAAAACGCAGCAGACAATAATGCTTACCACACGTATGTTATGATTGATGAAGCACTGTCTTTGGTTCTCGACGCTATTCGTTCAGTTCGGAACAGTCGATACAAACTCGCATTCGTACAGATGTACGAGTTGCTCTGATGCACTTGCTAGGAAGCGTGGCAGCTTCGCGATTCAAGTTTTATTGCCTTTGCAAAGATTTAATGGTTATAAGGGTGTCCAGTTTGTTTCTGCAAGGTTCGTGTACATAATTGCTCAAAAAACAGAATCTATGTTGGACGCTAAAATATGAGCTGATACTTATGACTCTAAACGATGGGCAAGGTTAGCAGAGAAGAGAAAGTATTGAATTTATTCTGAAATAGTAAGTGAATTTATTCTTTGTTGCCACTTCTTAGAAATCATTTTTGTCTTTTCATGATCCTTGTGCTTAATGACTGTTTTAGTAAACCTTTATTACAAATTGAAACTTTCAAATTCCAAGATTTAGAGAGCAGTTCTCCTCCTTCAGAGCAGCCTCACGTTGTTGCAGATAGCCACTAGATTTTTGTTTCTACGAACACAATAACGATATAACAAACACGAAGCAGATTACAGCATCAGCTTGGCGCCAGTTCATTGATGAAATCGGAGGCCTCACCATCGGGAGGCATCGGAGGTAAGCGTTCGAGTCACGCCCCAACTCTCTTTTCTTTCACGCTCGCGGAAAAATGCGTTATTTAGCGTTGCGCGGCTGAGAGAGCTAAAGTTTGTTTTATTTTGATCGCGACCGGCTGTTCCGTCAAGTGACGCTCGGCACATCTTTGTTGTATCTTTATTGAACTATACAGACTTTGAGCGTTTGAGCTACATTCGTCTGTTTATGGGGTATTACATTCTAGAAACTCTGGGCGGTGGAGCCTACTGTGAATGCATTTTAGGAGGCGCCGACTCTGAAAAAGTTAGTTCGACTCATTCTCTTTGGTTTTCAGATTTACTCTCAAAGCACCACCAAACACCAAGCGACAAGGGACTATCCGCAGCTCACACATTCAGTTCTCTTAAGGCAGGAGCCAGACGCAACGATTTGACTGCTACTTTGGTCTGTGTAATCGCATCGCACAGACCACATCGTAACGTGTGGACAGCGAAATTGCACTGATTTGGTCGTTTTCGACCATCGACGCAGATCTAGAAAATCTGAGCAAAAGAGCAATAATATCTGTCCAATTTCCATACGTGTGTGCGTGTGTTGATGGCAGTTTAACATGTTGATTTTAAAGTGTTTAAAGCAAAAGTTTAACGTGAGAATAATTGCTTCGCTTTGAAAGCCATTTCCTCGACCAATGTGACCGATAAGTACTCTCGGCACGTCCTATTTTTTGCTTTTTAACCAAAACGTACAATGCCAAGACAGACCAAGACACATTCACACTAAGCACAACGCATCGGATCTGACATTTCAAATCGTTATGAAATCGTAACGATTGGGCGTTCCACGGATTGCAACGACAAATCGCACAGAAAAATCGTAGCGGTCAAATCGTTGCGTCTGGACCGGCCTTTAAGAAATCGGCTAACTTCGGCTAACTTCGGCTAACTTCGGCTAATTTCGGCTAACTTCGATTAACTTCGGGCTAGAGGCCGGGAACGCAAAACGCAAAAATCAGCTTTCCATCGATCCTCGGATCGTGCCGTGCCGTCTTCGCGTTCGGTCGTCGAAAGCAGCGACGAGAGTTTTCTTCTAATTCGAACGTGTGCCTTATTTATTCCACGATAAATATATTTTCCGAGGAAAACGTTCTCGGATCGGAGGGAAATGAATCTCGAATTGACAGTTAAAAAATTAAGAATAACTCAACTGGGCCTGTTTTTCAACAATGCGTGAGTGATTCCGTGATTTGTGATTTATCCGACTGCAAACGCAAAACGCTGTTTAACGTTTGAAGTTGAAGGGAAGTGTTGTGATTTTTTTTAAATTAGAATACTTAAATCCAACAATTCAAACATCAATTCGAAATACGTGAGAGAAAAGTTGACGTGTGTGTGGTTTATTGTCACGTTGACCTCAGTGTGCTAATATCAAACGATTGTGTGGGTCACCATGCTCAAATATGCACTTCGTTTTTAAGAAAGAGTGAATAATACTCACAAAGTCGTTCATAGTCAAAAGCTGGCTGGCATACTTGTACGTATCGAGTGTCGCATCTTACCATTTTTGGACCAAGCAATGATCTTCTCAATTCTGTGAGGGATAGAATTTTCCCCATACCACCTTCGCCACTGTGCGTCTGAATTCAGAACGAACCCTGGAGCAGCAACAGCAGCACGCCATATCCCGCCCTTCTCGTCGTAAATTATGATAACGAAGCATCTTGAGCTCATCTAAAGTGCTCTCCCGCCTGGTCTTCAAGAGTTGTGCGAGTGTGTGTGTGTATATGTGTGTGTGTTTATATCTGAGTGTCAGTGTGTTGGGTTGTGCTTCGTGCCTCCGTTCTTTTAAAAGTCCGCGAGAAGACGCAGCTGTATACAACCCTCAGAGATCATGTAGTGAGTTGCAAGGAGAGATTCCAAGTGCTTCGATTGAGACGATAACTAGCGATCGGGAAACGTCGGATCATATACCAAGTTCTGGATGTTTCATCTTCCGCGCCACATCAGGGTGGACATGTGCACCGGAGATCGCCTTTGAGGGGCCATTTGCCGCCAACCGCCCGGTTCGTGTCGGGAGAAAGTGTTTGAGTTCCTTATCGCAGGAAATTTATGTGTCGTTAGCGAAGGGCCAACATTCTGGACCTCTTCATCACGAGGTTTCGGTAAAGATTGCTGCAGACAGAAGTGGTGCCAGCTGGCTTCGAGTACTTTTCCTGTGGTTTTTGGAATTTTCGTTTTCTTGTTGAAGGTGAGTTAATTTTCAATTTCGACGATCGGTTTCAATTCAAGTGCTCTTCTGTATGCTTTTTCAATCCTCTTTTTGTGGTTGGCTGATGGGCCCACCATGATCGTCGGTTCTGTGTGTGTGCAGAGCGAAACACTGAAGGAGCAGCACTAACTAATTCAAGTGTGAAGATCAGGGTAAAAGACTCCTGAGAGCAGCTGGAAAGTGTTAAAAATAAACATTCCTTAAGACCCTCAGCGTTAGGAGCAAGACCTCCTCCTTTGCACTTGGTTGCTCGGTTGCAGTGAGGAACTGAAAAATTATAATACCATTTCTGTGAGGTGTTCTCTGTTTTCTGCTTTGCCATGTAATATGCGAAGTCATCATTGCTACGTACCTTCTACAAGTGGTGCTTGTTTTGGTCGCCCGCCGTGTTCGAGTATGTGTTCCGGTGTGCAGCGCGAAAGTGCATCCGTAGTACATGAACTCAGTTTATTCTCCAAACATTACGATAGCTCGAGAACGAAGGTTGTCGGTCCACTTTCAAGAAACAGCTGTTTGGAGACTGAACTGTCGATCATTAATCGGGATCCTTCCAACGATGAGTTGAAGTAGACGTTTAGATGATGGGAGATGGGACACGACAGAGAGGGCTTATTTCAATGATTGTTCGAAAAAATCAAATGTTTCGATTACTCTTTAGGCACTATAGTCTATTGATTGTTCAGCCATCAGCCTTTCGCTGTAATAGCAGAAGATCAAGCCTGTAACAGCCAAGCTATGTCTCGTAACGGATGTACATTATTACCATTGTCAAGTCGTTGTGGATCTCCTATTACTTTCTGAATTTTGCGGTATTTTTTCGATTTTTGCTTTGGTTTTTTTTAAAATAAGAATTGAATCTAAATTTTTTTATAAAGATAAAGAGACAATTTTTACCAAATTTTTCAAACTTTACCAAATGCTCATCGCACTTTGTTTTTTAAAAAGTTCTAGTAAATTAATTACAGTAACCAAGAACAATGATCAATGTACATTCAAGTGCTTAGCATGCAATTAAAGGCTGTCCAAAATTTATTACCATGATCGACTTCTGTTTGCAATCGTTAGTTCCGTCACAATTCGGGCACTCCAAACATACCACAGGGGCAAAAAATAGCAACGAGCTTCGCCAAGCGAAAGTGAATACTTTCGCGATGACGAATAAAATTAGGCCAATCATCGGGGCGGTGATTTGAAAAGTGAAAAGTGGATCCAAATTCTGCTCTCCACTTTGGACAAGCAACACAGGCTCGCACGTGAAAAGACAGACTTAGGCTTCTTCTAGTTCACGGTCAGTGTCGCTTGAAACCCGGGGAAAGATAGATGGACAAGAAACCGTCATCACTTAGTGACTGGAGACCGCCGTCAAGCATTTTTCTCGTTTTATTTCTTCGCATTAGTGCTGTCCGTTGACCACCGGGCACCGGTCTCCGGTTTAATTGGCTTTACGCGAAACAATCCGAACTGTCACGATAAACACGCCGTCATCGATGATGTCTGCCCATTTACATCTTTTCTTGGATATGTTCAAAGATAAAAATAGTGAAATTTGAAGAAACCCCTCTCCGTTGCTTTTTTGGAACGAAGTCAATGCCAGGCCTATGACGAATCAGTAAACGAATCTACTTCGGTTTATTATTAAATTGAATAAAAAATACGTCTTGCAGATTGACCAACAGCCAAATACATCGTCGATCTTCATTGCCGTATTACACCCAAAACAGGGAAACCTAAAATGAGCATATGATCGGCGATCTAGTTTCAATTTGACCCGTGCTTCTCTTTAATGGCTTTCAACATAACTTAAATTATTGATGGCACTTTTAAGGAGCACAGAATTGATTAACGCCGTTCAGTTGAAGCCTTGTGAATGGTATTTTTGTGTTTTTATGCATCTCAAAAACTTAAAGCTTAATTCGATCGAGAAAATGGCCAAAGTCGGAAACATCAAAGAAAATCTTCGAGATTCAGGAGTGGTATTTTTCGGCAGTGTTGTGCCGTGACTTTGACACTCGATAAAATGCGTCGGTAATCTGTCATTTTCCGGAGATCAATCAGGTGATCTGTTCATAGCATGACCGTAATTTTTTTGTTTGTTCATAGCGTGACCGTATTTTTTTTTTTTTTTACGTGACCGTAAAAATATTTAGAAGCCAAGTAGATTTTAAAGGTTTTTTATATATACATATATATATATATATATATATATGAAAGAGTTTCTGAACAAAAAACCTGCTTGACCCTCAATTTTGATTTATATCGCATTTTGCACGAGTACACTAAACTTGTTTGTATTCCCTTGAATGGTGAATGAAATGTCATGTATTGCCCAATGTAAGTACGACATGTCAACGGTCACATATTGCACTGCGTCGAAGCATCAGTTGCTTTTATTTTCGGTCTAAGGGCATTTTGATCAGCAGACCCAAACGGTGGCCAAAATTGAAGAAAGCCAACCACTGTTTCCATTCAGCTGTCCGCGAGGTGTGGCACCAGCGATGCATGAAAAAAATAGGGTGTAACCACGCAGCTGTCCTAACTGTCCAAGCGTTAAATGGTTGGAATATGTGTTCCTGAATATAACGTTTATGAGGTACTATCCGACTCCATAAACTTCGATCATTTCTCTGGTTCGGAAGCGATCCTTGCGGAATGTGTCTGCGACAATCCTTGCGAAAAAAATCGCTGCGTCCAAAAAAACATTGCGAATTCAAAGCGTACAACGAAATTACCTTGCGAAACTAAAAGTATCCAACAAAATTAAAACCACTTTTCACTACTATCGTTTGCATTCGTAATTCGAACGAAAACGAACACAAACGAAATAAAAACACATCACTCAGCATCCGTCGGACTCATTAGTTGATCTTGATGCGAATGAATGACTTCGGCAATTTACCTTCTTTTTGGTGTCGTGAGTAGAAAGCATTTCCCTTTCGACGCCAGTGCCAGTTGAAACTCGTTCGACCAGCGACGTGCCAAATTTATCTTAATGGACATTCACGGTTGCCATGCCTTCTAATAGTTTCTTGCTTTCCGATGTCCATTGGCGTCAACTGACAATGATCACACTGTGCCCCGTAAGATTGGGGCCACGTGATTGTACGTGGTGTGGCAGATTTTTATGCTTTTCTTGCTATTCGCAGAAGAATCAGTCAATGTTTCTGGCCTTGATCCTGAAATTAGAACATTCGTAGAGCTTTCTTGAGCCGCTCCTGAACTTTTATAGAATATGACCTTTTGGCACAGGCGAGAGCGTAATTTTTAATCATTTTTTCCATTTTTCACTACCAATATAATGCAATTTGTGTAGTGTATAATTCGTAGTGTAAAAAATTGTAGCGTTTTATGTTTAAGCACAACATGAAATAGATGAAACATGTAACTTGCTGGCAGCGTTGAATGAATAACAAGTTAGAATTTATTTTATCTGGACCATGCCCTATCACTTCTATCTCCGCAGTTCCCAAAATGATTACAACTTTTTACACAAATATTCAACATTTTACAGTGGGTAAAGGTAAAGCAGTGGCTGATTATGATTCTATTGCATTGCACGAACGATAGGATCGTAATGTATATCTCATAATCTATGTATCAAAATCCGGTCGTCATCCTCGACCTCAGGGTTGCATAATCGGGACACCCTTGTTGCTCCGTACTCGATATCTTGATCGCCCTTTGACTTACTGGCTCAGTTTGTGTAGATTTCGTTTTTCAAGCTCTCTCTCGGAGGAGCTTTTAGTTCTGTTTTGTGGGGTACCTTGACGCAGTTCCATTACCAGATGGCAATCTACGGTGGTCACGTTGAGATAGGAGTTAAATCAGTCCCGGTTCAATGACCCTACCTGCTACTTTACTAGGTATGTTAGCACGAAGTGTCCGCTCGCCTCAGTATGACAACCGGAATAAGTTGTTGAACGTGGCTACTGGATGGCAGATGGAACTTCAAGTACCGTAAGCAAAGGCGGCGAAATGACTACATGCAAATTAAACCTCTTGCTGCCGCTGGTCTTTCGCCGTTACGTTGTGGATGTTGCCGACAGAAGTGTGGGCAAGGTGAACCACGTTGTCATATTCTGTTTCATGTTTACCGGACATTTAATTACTGAACCTACTCGAACGAACGATGTCGTACGAACCATTTCATGCGCAATTTTCGCGCTTCCAACATATAGAAACCGAGGAAAGATCGAACGACTTTAAGGCATGCAAATCGCTCGTTATATGAACATATGTGGTCATTCTTCATAGTGCGAAGTTTTTGGTGAAAAGGATGATGATGACAGGGTGTACACTTTTCACACTCTTCCGCTTTCTCTCTATCTCTACATCGAGACTGACAAATTTAGCTTCTGGAAGCATCAAGATTTGTTGATTCAAAGGGGGTTTCTTCTTCATACAAGATCCTTACCGCAATCTCTTATGTTAATCGCATAATTAGTTGGTTGATACTGGCTGATAATCTGTTATTTAAAACGAAGAGCATAACTGCCAGCCATCGTTGAGAGATTCGTGTTCACTTTGCTGACTCGACATCCAGTATGTTGTAGATGAACCTGGTCTAAGTCTGGAACCTGGAAGAAGCCCACATATTTGCGAAGTGGTGTGACGGGGATTCATCGAGATTGCGGCAAACTTGCGCAAACTGGAAATAATCAAACTAAGTCCCGTTAAAAATGTATCGACTTGGGTCCCCAGTGGGATGTGTGCAGCACATAAGACTGTCCGCCGTTATGCTTCATCAGCGTTTAATTTTGGCGTCAATTCAAATTCTCGTAAGGGGGGTTCAGTTCCGTTCTGCGTAGTGGGAGAGTAGAGGGAGAATGATGATGAACTGCCACTTCGTAACGACCGGTCTCCGTGGGTTGTCCATGAGATGCACATTGTTTTGTTTTGGCATGATAATTCAAAAAATCGTTTGCAAAATGAACGAGGTTTATTTCTGGCTGGATGAAGCCGAGAACTAACGCTATCTGACGAGTGTATCGTGATAATCATTTTGGCTTTTTAGTAATCGAAATATCGAAGTATTATAAAACTACGTACCGATGACTTTGCTTCCATTTCTTTATTATTTGTTTTCCATTCCCCGGTGAGAATTTTTTCCTGCAATGCAGCTTTTGTGTTAAAACGTAAATGACGAAGCTAATAGTGTCTCGAATTTCGGTTTATCGATTTCCGTTTAGAGCGCCTCAGTAAAGTTACAATCACTGTGGCGGAACGAATGACTTTTCGAATAGTAGTTAGCCTGCAGAAGAGAGGACTGCGGTCAACGAGTTCGACTAAGGCTTTTAGTTGATGCTTTCTGTCCTCCTCCGCCACGATTAGGTTACCTCGCGCGAAAGTTCGTCAAAGAGCAAAACGTCTACTCAGTTCGAACCAGTCGTATAATCTCACGTTACAAACCTATCCAACCCGCGACAGGGTTTAGAAGTGCCGCTGGGATAGGTGTAAAAGTGATACTTTTTAAGATTGGTTCTAAGCGACTCGGTGACGCGCTGACCGAGATATTACTGCCTGGCTGGCCTGAATTTTTTCCATTTCATTCCTCGTTATTTTCCGGGAGTTCTAATATCCAAAAAAGATCGTAGCAAGTTTAGTTTTTACTACATTGAAGGTTAGTTTATGTTACACAAGTTTATGTGCATTTTAATATTACACTCACTCTTCACTATCTATACTTCTCGTCTATATCTTCTCACTATGTATACCCTACTAGTGTCCAAGAAAGATCCGAACAAATTATGTTTTTTATCATCAGTCAAACTCGTTTTGTGTAACTTTAGATTCTGGTTTGATAAATAAAACGAGTTTTTGAACCATCAATCCCTGTCTGAATGGGTTTTTGTGAAACGAATGCTTTTTTATGAGAGATTATTTTTAAAATAGGTTTTTGTTTTCGTCTATCATCCATTGTTTGAACTTTGTGTTAGTTGTATATTTCTGGTGTTACGGAATATTTTGTATTTATGTCGTATTTGGCATTGCTTGCCTCAAAAAGGAAGGCCAAAGTTCGGCAGCGAGCGGTAAACTAATTGGTTTTTTTCTTTAAATATGTATGCCTCTTAGCTTATAGGGCACGCAGGAGCAAATTTGACGTCTACGACAATGCGGAACAAGTTTTTTGAACTAGTTTTGCGTCGAGAGATGTCTCTCTGTCCGTTATTCGATCGTAATGTCTTTTTTTAATTGGTCCTTCACTCAACTGAGTTGTTTGGTCCACATGTCAAGCATTTGAACTTGACTTTGTATAAAAAAGACTGTTCCATTCCGACAAAAAATCGGTATGCTCGTTGCTGGGCGTGTCAAACATGGGTTTAATTATTATTAATCGTCGACTTAAATTCGAGATGCGGTCGACGATCCTTGGAACCCTTTCGAGTTTCGCCTTCTTTGGAAGATGCATGAGTGATAGAGGCATGCATGATGCCTCAGACTTCTCTACAACGATAAAAAGGCTGGCTGGAGGTGTGCAAAATGAAGAAATAAATGAAAGATCTTTATCTGAAATCAATAACACTCTCCACTTTCTTCTACTGTTGTAAATTATCTTCTTGGTTTTCGTAGTACAAACTGTGTCAATAAGGCGGGAACTTGTGCACTTC
The DNA here is from genome assembly GCF_943734635.1 of Anopheles cruzii. Classification (NCBI taxonomy): domain Eukaryota; kingdom Metazoa; phylum Arthropoda; class Insecta; order Diptera; family Culicidae; genus Anopheles; species Anopheles cruzii. The sequence goes on along the minus strand of NC_069144.1, from coordinate 62,034,876 downwards.
AGAAACCTGAATCGTTGACCCACTTTTTAAGAAATTAATAAATTATATTTAATTAAAATCTACGCCCTTCCGTATTTAAAATACGTTTTGCGTCGAAAACCGTTTTCTATCATATGCTGCGCTGTATCTTCGGCACCAATTTCTTTGTGTTTTGTGTTTTGTTATCATTAAAAGAAAATGCATTCTTTGATTCCACTACCCTTAAAGGTTTTAAGCTTTTTTCATTTTTTCCACCATGTGTTCCTAACTTAATTTTTTATACGTCGTTTTGGCACTCGATCTTTGATTGAATCCTTGCTACTAACATGCCGGCGATAATCTGACGAGTGTGTGTATGATGCAAAACATGCACAACATGCAAAACAATGCAAACATTTGTATTGTATAGACGTAGATTTAGAAAGGCTGTGAAAAGCATATAATTTTTTTTTTTAATCTTAGAAGAACGGATTGGGCCGTATTTATCATATACATTTGTAAGCATACATTGAAGTAAGTGATGTGATCTTACGATGTAAAATTTATATTTGGCTTCGCAACCAATTATCCGATAGAGTAACGAGACAACGCACATTACCTGGCTTATATGTGTGCGTCCTATTCGCACTTGCGCATTTACTGGTAACATGTGATAGCGGATACAAGCCACAAGGACAGCGACATGATCTGCTGCAAAAGTTATTGCATCGCTTTGCGACGAATGATGGTTATTTCCTTGCAGAAAGGAGTCGTATCGATTGGAAAAACGATCATAGCTTTCATCGCAGCTTTAGCTTTGATTGTCGGCACTATTGTACATTGGCCAGTTTACTCTGAAAAATGGACATCATTGGGTGTCAAGACTTTCCTTGTTCGTTAGGTACAGCGGGTTTTGCTACGTTAGACTTTTAATTGGTATGAATCTTGTTCGACGTAAACGAAGAATAATTTTAGTAGTTTGTTCTTGCTGAAACCTTTGCGCAGATAGTTATTCTTTGAGATGGTATTTCCCCGATGTACAAATAATTGATTGAATATTGTTCAAATCTTCAATTTTTTTTAGCGAATAACAAGTAAAGCGTGTACGGTCAAAGTAAACAAATGAACTCACTATTTGTATCGCTGTGTAATGACGAACATAAAGCATGGTTTCCATAATGAATAGCTGGAGCTTTTTATTTATGGAAACCATGCTTTATGTTCGTCAGTACATCTGTTAAGCTAACTCCGTCATAAAAAAATTGGTTTGTTAGAGAAGTTTCAGTTTCAAGTTTTGTAATTTCATTATCATCTCGCTGAATGTAGTTGTTTGTGCAGTTGGGGTCAGCCTTTCATATTGACAGCCACCAGCATTTTATCATCAAACATATTTGTTTTGGCATTGTCTTTTCGTTTCTTCTCCCATCATTTGTTTACATGATTTGTACGGAAATGAGGAGAGGAAAACGGTGCTTTCATCCACCGGAGGAAACTTGATTTTACGTCGAATGAAACGTCTGGCGTAAGTGCATGCAAATAGTGACGTTTTCCTGAACGATTTGTGCTTATTCAAAGCACAGTAGATAAAAAATCCCACTTCTTTACTGACCGTAATTGCTTTTTTTGTGTGTGAAATGACATCGCTAAAAGTAAAGGTAAAATTGTATGTAGGTTTAAAAGAAGAAGTCTTAAACACTTATTCAAATCACTTATCACGGCAGAGGGTCAAAGAAACGTGATGTGTGCACGCATGTTCACGTTATGAAAAGTTGTAAAAATTGCCTCTAGACACTGACGAGTTTTGATTGTGTTAAGGAAACTGACGATTGCTTAACCCAAATAAAATTGGATTGATAACTTGTTGATATAGTTATTTTGTAGGTATTCTGTTTTTTTCCTGAAAATACTAAAAGCTTTTTTTTCTTTTGAAAACCATATTAAAATTGATCGGTTGTCAGACAGAACGGTTGTCAAATAGACCTCTGAAGTATAGGACATGTGTTGTTGGTATATAAAGTAACCACTGATGTATTAAGGTGCAAATATTTCAACATAGACCGCTTATCGTTTTTCGAATGATCCGTTGATGAATCGCTGGGCTAGTATGTAGACTTAATGGGTTTGCGTGCGTAAATTGTCACTTGCATGGTTTTATTACGAGCCAAAAGCAGCAGAAAACAACCCGAACAACAAAGAGCGTCACTGTTTGAAGTTGTACAAAGCATCGAAGCACGGTAGGTGATGGCTTGTCGTTTTATGCTAATGCTGCAGCTTTCTATATTTCTCGTTACAAGTAAGTAACTGGCGACGCCCAGGTTTCTAGGCAACAACACAATACACCACAACAATGGTATTTGCAAGTCGGGTTATGATGTTTTACTATTTGCAGTATCATGTTGCAGGACTATGCACTTAATCAAACGTACTGCAAAAGGGCAAACATTCAGTTCCACATCTGATAGTGAGTGCAGCAATGCTACTGGCACCCTTTTTCTTCTTCACATTCCGCTCAAGCAAACAACATGACGACTGCGTCTGTTTGATAAATGGAACAGCGTTGTCTATATGTTGAGTGCACATTAAAAAGTTTAGTTTACTCGAATGGCTCTATAAACGAAGGTTTTCTCTGGTCTCCATCGGATCCAGACGGGGTCAAGTTCTCATTACGTGCTCTATCGAAGGTTCACTATTCTTGGCGCAGTGACCTGTATGTTGTGGTGCTGTAGAACTTTTGAACGGTTTGTACTTTGCACTGCACCAGTCTGTATATTCTACCTGGTGGATCTGCCCCATGTTTTGTTTTGGTAACGATTATTGAACAAAACAGTCGTTTATTTTGCGCGTCGGTGAATAACCATGGAGAATGACTCTGCCAACGTAATTTAGCGGTGATGTTAATTCACCAGTACCGAACACGGCGAGAACTGTTACACACGATGTTTTTTTTTAATCTTAGAAGAACGGATCGGGCCGTATTCATGCACAAGATGTTGTTATTGTTATTATTATTTGAGAAATTTTGAGCATGTAGCTTCTTTCATCTCTTATTGTATTTTGTCTGTCGCACAACAACCGCGATCTTTGTGTGCGCTCCTGGTAAAACAATTGTTGCCAGTCGAAGATTGTCACAGTTGTCAATGGTCACAGTGTTTTGTTGCATGCTGTTTTGCAGTATGCGGTTAAAACGTGACAAAATTCCAACACAATAGGTGTTCTGCAACTTATTACTTTCTTCTACTTATTTCCACAGCGGAACCTATTTCGCACGAGCTACTTGTATTGCAAAGTCCATTCCAATGACGGGTAGTTTCTAGAGTGTTTCATCCTTCGGTACTTTAATCTCTAGTGTCACATTTCGAGAAAGGGAAATATTTATGCTAATTCAAATGTTTTCAAGATTTTTGCTAAAATAGGCCAATGTGGACGTTTCACTTTCAACACATGGTGTTGTGCCATGATATGATGCCAATGATATGCCACAAGCCGAATATAATATATGGGATTTTCATGTTGTTGCTGTTGCTGATGATGCAGCGGCGGTAACATGATTTTATGGGCCGGCACGAATGCGCCTGTCCAAGTTCGGTAGATTGTGTCGCTGGTCATTCCGATGATAAGCGGGATGATTTTTTCTTTCGAACGAAGTTAGATCACTACCCTCGGGCGCATTCGTGGGCTCTTGACTAGATTGTGAAAAGATTGTGGTCGGTCGGTGAATGGTTTTCGGTTTTATTCGATTGCTTTCATACTACGTGTACGTGAGATGCTGTAGCCGACGTCGGCTCGTTGCAGGGCTGAGAAGTAAATTCTCTTCGATAAGAAATACTCAAGCTTTCACTTTCTTCGTGTTGTGGCCGAGGCTTCCGGTGATTTATGTGTGATATGCGTTTTAGTGACTGTTCGAAGATAGTTGCATGCATCTACAACAGCTCGCACGTACAAATTGAAAATGGATGACTAACAACGATGGCGAAAATAAGTTGACTATTTAATGTCCCGCCTAGACTCAGAAGATATTGCTCTATGTGGTGCGTTGGTGCATAAAACATAATAATGCTTTATAAACCTTTAGTGAACGTTGTTTAAAAATGATACTGTGCAAATCGTAATGCCGAATGCATTCAACAGGATTCTAAAAACGTTTCACATAAATTAGTGTAAAATGCACAACAGTTTGTTTTGTCTTTTGTTGTCGTACAGTAGAAGTTCAATTCGACCACAAACCAACGGTGAATTTGATGTTATTTTGTGGTGCTTCTTGCAGTGCTTAAATATCTCCAATATAGAGTTACGAATATACGTTTGAACCTAGCCTCGCTAGGTATTTTCGCTTTTGGTTTTGATGGTTTTGGAATTGGATAGGACTCAAACAGAATTTTAAAAAACCTATACCCATGGTGCCAAAGGTAATGCCACTCCAAAACATGTCGTTTTGGCAATAAAAATATGGCATGCTTGATGTCTTCCCAGCTAGAAAAAACTTGCACCATCGGTGTGGATGCAGTCTAAAAAGAACCGACCATCGCGCCAATCCGTAATAAGTATATGCCCGAGGCCCGAAATCACCATGGTCGATCGCGTTTGCATGCCAGCTTGTCATAATTCTCTCTGATACACTGGGAAAAGAAAAAACGCAAAAAATGGGCTCCACCCCTAAGGTCTCCAGCACAGCTCTGTGGAAAGCTCAACGTTTATGTGGCGTTGGCATTGTTTGTTGTACTGGTTACCTACCGCAAAGTTACTACCAGTGCTGCCAAAATATTAAAAACATTTTTCCCTGGCAAAAATTTATAACATGAAAAGAATGATGTTGATTTTCATTTGAAATGTATGAGGGTTCAAAAATGATAACTGATTTATAATCACTAATCTCACTCACTTAGCATGGTCTATGGCATTTCATTTCTAGAAGTTTCAGTTAGCTTCCATATCATTTCACCGATATATTACTGTTAGTTTTTTAGTTTAGTTTTTGACCACTAGTACATGTAATTGTGAAACAGTGAAGAAAAAGCGATGGATCGTTTTAGTATGATATAATAAATATAATAAAAAGCCACCAGGGGCGAAAAGAAAAAAAATTATATGGAAATTTGAGGGATGAGTGTGAATTTGGAGGTTGTGTTGAAATAAAGATTGAGTAACTGTGGATGGCGAACAAGATGCATCGTATTGGTGCGATCGAGATCCGTCTCAACTTTCGCGTGAAAATTTCAAGACAAGATGTTGGATGAGCGGATGTTGAATTGGAAGGAAGTGGAAGTGGAAGAGTGTAATTTTTTCTTTCTAGTCACAAATGAAAGTGAAACCAGCCTGCGAGCGGTGGCCGAAATTTCTTCGTCCGATCATTATCGGCCAGACAACCGTCGCTGGCTCGATAAAGTTCACGCAAGGTCACATTCATGATGCCGATCACTAATGATGGGTCATGATTATGATGAGCTTTCCTGGGTTTGGCATCGAATGGGAAAATGCAAGACAAGGTGCCAATGACAATTGCGCCGGGAAGAATATGCGTTGTTTGCGTTTCAAACTTCAGATCCGTTTCAATACTCAGACTCGTCTGAATGCGAATCGGAATGGTTTGTTTTTATCGGATAAAGCGTTCCATGATTTATTTTGCATTTCGGTAGATTACTGCAATGCCTTTTGGTTACTAATATCCAAATTGTCTTAAAAAGTATAGTTATTGGATGTATTCGGATCCATAATGGGGTGCTTTAAGGGTGATAAACCATCAGTTAATACCGCATCCGAGAGGTACTCGGATACAGTAACAATAAGAAAGTGTCTTCAGACTCACCATATAGTTTTCGCTTAGTATGGGGACTTAGAAACGGTTGAATCGGATTAATGTTGTTTTATAATCGAGCAGCGATGTATCGGTGCTCGGCCACGTTTTTAAAGTTGCAACTCGTGGCGGCTTGCAAAAGGATGCATAATTTACATAATTCGTGCTTCGTTGAAGTCCACCTTTCGGGACACTTTCGCTACTTTCGGAGATCATTCGACTATGCTGAACTTATTCGCACACACTTGTTATGTTTTGTTTTGTGCCTTGGTGCGCAACCTCCTCGAATACAGTTCCATATGTTCATTTTACTACAGGAAGGTGGGAGAAAATTAGTATATTCCACTTTGAGGTATTTTATTTCAGCGGCTTAGTTTATGCAAATTTTGAGACAAACCTTTTGCCACCCACTGTGATTCGGCGAGAAGTCGCAACCAGCCCTTGGATTGCCGCTCTACAGCTGGTAGAAGCGATCCACGCTTTTTTTCTTCGACCTTTTCCCATGTAACTCGGTAGACAGGCTTTACTCGGTAGGCAGGCTTAACTGTTATTGATCTTTTAAGCTCGATCAACGGGATAGACGGATACATTGGTGGCCGAAACTGCTCAACCGCTCTCGAGAACAGTGTTTGCTTTCGTTGAGTTTCCCACTGGAGGAAAGTCACCGACGTGATCCACAATCATGCAGAGGCCATGATTTAATGTCAGGAACTAGAGAACTGCGATCACAATCAACTATAGGAGGCCTGTGGGAACTATTGTTGAGGAAGGAGTGGTAAAAGTTATGCCAAGTTCTGGCTGATGCAGCCACTATAATTTGTCAATTCCCTTTGAAAGTTAAATTATTAAATCTTACACCACAAAAACATTGGGACGAGTCACGATTCACTGGTTACGTTCCACTATTGAGTCGGCGATTTCACTTTCGTTGCGTTGAAATTCCGTTTAGCTGGTGCTTGTTCTGTATTCTTCTTTTTAACTTGGGATCTTTGTAAGAAAGGCTTTGAAAAGCATATTTGCCGTCACTGTCATTGCAATATGTTTTACATAGAGTTATAATATTTCTGTTCTTGAAGTGGCCTGAATGGTTTAAATGATGAGTTCCTTGTTTTGGTTTTGTTAGATATAGCGAAAAATCGGAAATTACTCATACTAACACACCCTTAGGACAAACTTAATAAGCCTAATCACTCAGAAAATTTTGTAATGCGCGAAAAAGATGTCAATCGCTTGGTGCAAGGTCCGGACTTTACGTTGGATGCACCAGTGAAACCCACTCACACGTCACGACCCATATCGAGAATTCGTAACCACTCGGTACTGTGGATCCTTATAAGTTTGGATGGAATTTGCCAACACATTGATTGTAATCGATCTAACGTCGTTTGATGTAAGATGGACGTAGATGCAACAGAATCGCTCTTAAGCACCAATGATTTGATGTTGTTTTTTTGTTTTCTTACGTTGTTTCTGAATAGTATTTTTGTTCCGCTTGGCACTTTTTACTTCCTGATGCTGCACTCGATCTGGGCTAATACTTTTGATTCTTGCAATAGTATGCCAAAATATTCATCGCTTTACTAAAGCGCACACGGCCGATGGTTTCCGGGGGTGATTCTGCTGGGGGTTTAAACCTCCCTCGTTAGACACATTCGCAAGAGTTGGGTGAAGTATAAAACACGTAATCAGCCTCCTATCTGTGGTCGTGGTGGAATTTGGATCATTTATTCCGCAACATTGCAGATTTAACAGCACTTCTGGCGCTGCTAATGGTCCTACGATAGGAACGCGCCGTTTTAGTTCTCGTTCGTGATTCGGGTTGTCACTGTGTTTTAATCGACACAACGCTTTCGATTGTTCTTTATATGCAATTAGATTTGTATACGGACGAATTGAAATGGATCCTGTATTCTGACTGGCCAAGCTAAGAAAAGGTCAGATCCGGTGAGCTGCAGTTTCATACGATAGGGACGGACTACGTTAAATTCCTTTTCTCTTTATAATCATAAATGCAATGGAGATTCCGTTGTAGAGTGATCGGGAAAATCATGTAAACTAAAATAAGACTTTTTAGCTTTTAATAAGATTTGAAATAGGGCAGGCGTAATTAAACGATGTTTTTCTTGCAATAGAGCTTTCGAAAATCAAAATGATTTTACTTCATTACTTCATTTTGCACAATTTGAAAGAAGGCCAATTTGATTAAGAAAGAGAAAAAAACTTCTTCTTATGTTACCGGCTGCTCTACTCTACTGTGTTATATAATATAAATGGCTGAAAATCGATTTCGTAGCCGTTCTTTTTGATCAATAGAATAAAAGTAAGTATCGAATAGAATGGAAATAAGTATGATAAGTAGAATTCTAAGAACTATGGTCATTTGTATGTAATGTCATAACTTTATGAACAAAGCCTTATAATGCTGGTTTGCATTATTCTTTAATAAAGAATTTGTTTGATCCATCAGCTCCATTGCAAGAGAGAATTGGAATTCAGAACGATAGAAATAAATCAGCATCACTAAAGACTGCAGGATGATTGTACGACCATTTCTCTATAATATTGCGGAAGTTCAGTAATGGATATGTGACTTGGGATTGCAATCGGCAAAAATCGAGAGGCGTAGAGCAGATGACGACAACAAAGCGGCTTTCTAACGGCAAATAGTGCAATGGCGAACCAATGAGGGACAATTTATGTAATCTCTCACCAGTCTGCACGCCAACGGAAGCGTTCCTTCCTGGAGGTGACCATTCCTGGCAATCTGACAGTAGAATGTTGTATCCGAATCGAACTGGATATGACGTACGGTTTATGATGTGACCGCTGGTTTGCTTGGTTCCGTTTCACGTCTCTGTTGCTTTTCAGAATTAAGCTGCCGGTGCAGCCCAGCTGAATTCAGCCAATGTAGAAGTTCGCCTTGTAATGATCTTCATCGCCAAAGTGGTCTGGAAGCGATGTATGGTTCCAGAATCACATTATTACAAGGAACACGTCTTTGCATCTTCGAAGTCGTCGGAGCTCTTGTACAAAAAGGATTGCAAATAAAAAGTGATCGACTCTGATTTCATTGACCCTCACAAAATGCCAGTAAACCGTCACAAAAGCCAGTTCTGAGCAGTAAATGCAAATAGCTGCGTGTTTGTTTTCAATGTCGAAGGATGACGAAGGAAATCCATCTAAACCATCAGAGGTCTAGCGGCTGTTGGTAATTTGAACCCGATGATTACTCTTCAAGTGCAATCGTTATAAATAACAACTGAAGCCTGCGGTGCATTAAGTACAATTGCAGCAAATATCTATTTGGTTATCAATTAGTCAGCGACTATAAACGGTACAGTGAAAAGACAGAAGTCCTCGTTGAGGAAAAACGATGGAATTGAGAGTCGGGGTATAGGAACCATTTCCGGCAGCTACGCGCTTTTACGACCAGATCTCAACCGTACAACAGGATATACAGTTAGAAGAAATCGACGCACTCAGTGTTGTCGCTGATGGCCGTCGGGCAGCTGATGTGAACAGAATGCAGAATGCAGCGGTAAATAAACAACTCGTGAACAACCCGCACACGAAGCGGCAAGGAGACACACGTGGCTTAAAAAGAGACACGGTTCGATTGTATGCAAATAAGCAGAGGAACCTGAACAGCTCCGCGGTCGCGCAACTGCCAGGTTATGCAACGTGCGAGTTTTCTTTGTTGGACGGTCGCAAGAGCGAAATCCATTTTATGCCTGGGTGGTCACAAAGAACGGCTACGAATTCGATTTCCAGGCACCATAACTTTGAGCACGAGTCACGTAGTAATCATCGAAGGCGTGAAAAGCTAAAGTTGATAAGGATGTGAAGCCCTACAATCATTATCCTGATGACGAAAGTTGTATCCTTAAACTAAGAATTTAAAAAAAAAATAATTTGTTAGAATAATTGGCATTTTCTTTATTCATCATCACAGTATCCAAGAACCGAATCATTAAATTTACACTATAAATTGGGCTTGATGGGGATAAACCAAGTTCATCCGTAAGAAGAATTTCATATGAATATGATTTCATAAACTACTTCTCAACCAATTTTATAAATGATGGTCTATATTACAAATAAACATCAACCTGCTACATTCGATTTGTTGTTTACATCATATTAATTTAAAATTCCCTAGGAACTCTATTCCAAGTAGAACTATTTTTGTCGTTTTCGGTATAGCATTTCACGAGTTGTTTGTTTTTGTCTGCGAAAAGGTTTTGCATGAAAGATATAATCTGTACTGTATTTTTGTTGTACATTTAAATTAGCTTTTTGAATCACACAAACCCATGTAAACAGTGTTGTAAAACATTGATGTAGGTTTTACGCTGGTGTAAAATCTATAGGAAAATCCTACACCAGTGTTTATTGGGTCGAATGGCAGTGACTCAGCAGTCACTGCCTAAATCAGTGGCAGTCCTAAATCAGTGTTGGGGTGCATTAGTCAGCCAAGACGAAGTTTATGTCAACAGCATAAGCACCAATTCTGCGATCTTGTGATCTAGTCATCACTAGCGTGATTTTACGCACAACTAGTGAAACGCAGAGACATTTAAAGAAAACGACTGACACTCCACACAGATGCAGTCCTCCCCCTCTCATTTGCATCTCGTATAGCGGTAGGTAATCTGTTGAGGCATAAATGAATTAGTAAATCGCGTACGAGATAATTTTAACCAGTTCAAGGGATCTTGTTTTCATGCCGCTCGAGTCCCAGAAGCCATCAACGGCTTGACTTTATAGGCTAATTTAGTGGCAGCAACATACTATAGCCTGCATTCTTAGACTTAAACTTTGGTGTGAGTGAAAACTTAAACTTCTCAATCAAGCATTTAATGTCACGTGAAAAGGCAATAAAACTAATTGAGAGCGGTTGACGAAATCATTATTATCTGCAGCGTGATCCTTATCGTAACAGGGTTTACGACTCTTGTTGTAATGAGAAAATCAGCAATGTATATGTTTTTTTGAAAAACACGGGCTACGAAAAAGAAATAGAAATTTTTGTAAAAACACGGGCAAATCCATTTTTAAAATAATTGAAAAAAAGCATTAAATTTTAATATATTATTAGAACAAAATTAACGTACTACTAGCCCAAGGGAGGGACACGCTACATCGAATTACAAAAAACCACTGCACAATTACATTGTTTAAATTCAATACATCGTTCAAGTTCAAATAGTAGAAGCTTTAGAGTTTCTGCATAGCAGCATATTGGCTTGCTCGTATAGTGCCTGGACAAGTAATACTGTCATAATGCATGTATAATCCAAAACCCCTGAGAGCAAAACGAGACTGTATATGGAGCGGTTGGTGAAATTGAAAAGGGATGGTATGTCTTTGGTATTTCTGATTTTTTTCTATGATCTTCATTTCGGCTTCATCCGCGATTGGCCGAATTCGGAATGTGAGACGAATTGTAAATCGCTCATGGTCGATCGCTTTATTTTGGTAATGTTATTTTGATTAAAGAGTTTTTTGTTCCGATTTTCGAGTTGCAACATTGTTGCTGACATAAATATAACCCAGTCCATTCATCTAAGATGAGTAAAAAAACAATGTTGCTGACGACCGCGGTTTTGTAGTGTCTACGAGAGTGTAAGGAAAATCGTGAGACTTCCTGTAAAGAGAAATTTTTAACACTGTAGTGGCAGCAGTGCAACGAAAAAGTGATGGGTAATTGAGCTTCATCATTGTCCTTCATCTTCATTCTTATAATTTCTACGTCTCGACTTTAAGCATGGTGCGAAGAAAATACCAACCCGCTTCGACGTGGTGTCCGGCCCTGTTGTACGATGCACAGCATGAGATGTACATAATACAACATTGCGGTTCGCTTTTTCGTCTTTCTCGTCCACGTTATAAAATTCTTGCGTGCCTCGAAGCCTTTCGAACGTGTCATTTTTGGTGTGATATTTATGTTCGTCTGGCTTCACAGCAACTTGACATTTCTCTCGTTACCTCAGAGGCCCGAGGTTAATCGATCGAAATCATTCTGCCATTGAACCGTGCTGCCGCTGCCTTGTGCTGCTGGTTTATGGTAACCGAAGAAAAATACACTCCCAATCATACCATATTTATTTCTGGTGATTTAGTATTATGTAGTAAGACTCTATAATTGCTACTAATATTAATATACTAATATAGTATCGATACAGAACTAATTGTTTTTGAACAGAGAAGTTGAAAGCCAAATTGCTTAATTGCCGGTCGATGTGCCACTAATTTTTATGACTGATCGAACGGTGACTGTAGCGAAATGTTCTGTGCTCGAAAACCTTGTTTGCACTCATGGGAAAAGTTGTATAGGGTTGAAGTGAACTTCCAGAAAAAACAAGTCGTTTTGTAAACTACAATTTCAGACATAAGCAAAGTTGGCACTGGAGATAAGACTGAGAACAGTGAACTCTGCAGTCGTACCGTATCAGCAGGAGGGTTTCTGTAATCTTTAGCGGCCACAGGGTTCTTGCAGTCATTTATTTTACATCAGCTTTGCGTGATGAGATAACTGAGCATCCGGTCGTTCGGTCGGTTGACTGTCATGCACCGCTGTTGTGCGCCACTTACGAGATCGTGATCTCTGGGGCGGACCATGTCGATAAACGGTCAGAAGCAAGAGCTTCTGCCAGGTTGAGAGAATTCTTGGGTTCACGTAAACGAAGCCAAACGTGATCATGCACAACATAGTCAGCTCGAATGGCGTCATGGCATAATCCTAATGCATTGCTAATATTGGGTATTCTGTTTCACTACTACCACTTTCATTGCAACATCACGAACCGTCTCAAGAGAATTGAACCTCTCTAATACCATTTATTCGTATTCATAACGCAGGTCATTTACCTCAAAAATGTCGATGAACTAAATTTCCATTACTTCGACACTTTTTAACAGTGTCTACTTTCGCATTGTGCCTATTTAAGAGGTCATCTCACAATAGGACGATGTTGTGTTGCCTACGTGTTTGCTGACGTTCTTTATTTTCGGATGAATGGAGCCGTTGTCAGATCGTCAGATATCGTTTTTCGTCAGATTATGTGTTCTTTTATCATTTGTAATGGTTTACACCTGATATTAATTTCTTTTCGATGCCGTTTGTGAGTGTGGTGATCGCAATATATTTTACGCAGACAACAGAACACTGATGGGTTGAAGCTTCCTATACTTGCCGGTTGGAATGTATGTATTTTCCACTTAAACTGGTTCTTTGTTTAATGTACTGATTGGTTTAAATTGTCCGATAAGTAGAAAAATAAAATTAACTTTCTTTACAAAATATCTATGCACTGTATGATTTTTAAGACACTATTACAATATTGTATTAAAAGTATACACTGTAATTTCAAATACTAGTTTTAAAATTCAATTCTTCAAAGTTTAATCATACATTTGTTGCTAGGTGCTTGCAAAACATGTGCAAAATGCTCGATGATCATAGGTTGATAACCAGATCAATATTCGCACACGCTAAACACTGCAATACAAAGGTTAAGAAATCGAAAATGTGTTCGAAAGTCTAAGCAATGTTATGCAATTTGTTATCAATTGATCGTCTAAAGCATCATAGATAGATCATAGATCATATCATAGAGTAATTTATTTTATTAATCTGTAGACTTATGCTAAAATTAAAACCCACATTTTCGTGTACTGTGTTTTTCTAGTTTATGAAATATCAACAATATCGCGCAGACGTGCACAATTACTTTAAGACTTTAAGATGTTGGAACTGTAAAGATAACTAAAAAGATTATAAATATGATAAACGAAGTTATAAATTTGAGAAACCATGAAGTTAAATCGGGGAAATGGCTGAGAAATAATGTTTAATGTCGATTTATGTCCTTCCGGATTCGGACCGGCCGCTATGCTAATTAATGAGCTAATCTTATACATTTGGACCCTTTTCGACGCTTACGCTTGCGTCCAACACACCGGTCCAGCAAACGACGATTTATACGCAACTTCTCGTAGAGATGCGGATGGCTGCGTCCACAGGAAGCAAAAATGTAATACTTGATGGTACCGGGTTGGAACTATTTGGTCCGCAGGAACCATCTTCTTTGGGATCTGTCTCACATAAATTGGGGTTCCAGCTTACGTTTTTGCTCAATGCAAAAAATACTACCCAAGGCAGAAGTCTCAGAACGTTTCAATTCGCGTTGTTAATTATCACTATCTTCTTTTTTCATTCTTCTTAGTTTTATTTTATGGATGGGAATTCTTTACTGACGTCTGTCTCTCGGATAGTTCTCTACGGAAATCGGGAATTCTTTATTGCAAAGTTCTTAAAAAATCGCAGGCAGATAACATTTAATGTGAAGGACATTTACATCAGTGATAAACTTAGTTGTAGGTGAATGACCGTCAAGAATCAACCGTCCTATCATTTGCCCTCCAAAGATGAACCTTAGTACACTTGATATTTATTTGGCGAGTAGTTTTTCAAAGCATTGAATCTCTTGTGCGGCATAACAAAATATATAAAAAATGTGTTGTTTTGTTCTTACCAAGTCAGGTGTCTATTTGGCAAATTTAAAATTATAATGTCAAATTTAGAAACCCGCTGATAGAGAAGTCGGTAGTGCTCTTCACTGTCACGCAGCTGGCCTTGGGTTCGAATCCCTGGATCGATTATCACGCAGCCGGCCATGGTTTCGATTCCCGATACCGGTGTGAAAGGGCGGTTGGCGCGGGACCAGCAACCCCGCCCGTAAAAACGAACTGTTACAGAAATCATCCTGAGATTAACATTGTCTCTGGTGCAGGATAAAGACCGCTCAACGGTTGTTTCCGAAGAAGAGAATGTCAAATTTAGGTTTTGTTACTAGCATTACGTTCCAAAAGACGCTGGAAAGAGTTTCGGGTCAGGAAAAAGTTCATTGAGCGTCGATCATAAAACTTATCCGAAACGTTTTCTCTTTCTCGTTAAAAGGTTTAGATCAGTGCGGAGTAGGCGGAAAGTGTCTGTTCACTTGACCTTACATTGTGCTAGTTTTCATAATTTGCATTACTCACGTATAATGTTTGGTTGCTAAAATAAAACTGAATTGAAAATGAATAATACACAGAAACGTGCAAAAGAAACGCGCACTATTGCAAAACTTTAGAAACCCGAAAGAAAAGGTTCGCAAGGAAAAGTTGCGCACCATCTTGGCAAGGCGAGGAGAAGAAACTCAACCACCCCAGACGTCTCTCAAAGGCATTGCTGGTGTTTTGTTCGTTCGCCGTTTGCGGCTGTTGACTTCGCGGCGTTCTCGTTTGGCCCTGGCCGTGGCCATCGTAGCGGGGTTTACGGCCAACGACGATGAAGACGCCGCCATAAGGGGACGGACTATCTATTTCTCGGTGGGAAGAAGAACATAACGCCTCGGGGCTTATTGAATGTAATTCTCCGATTCGTTTGAACCCTCACAGTCGGCGGGTTGCGTTGCGGTCTCACAGTAGGGTTATAGTGATCTGCGGTCAGCGCCGAAGAAGCAACGGATTCCAGCAAACGACGCGCGGCGTAAAACATAATCACGAGTGCCGCGGCAACGTCAAACACCCCAACCGTTTCGTGGTGGGGTTTCTGAGTAAGGCGGGTCCCAGGTCCACCAAAGGTGGATGACTTCCCCGAGGTTCCTTCCGTAGAATATTTCTAGCAGACGCGGCTATAGAAACTCTGCTGTAAACGAGGTATGCGCTCAATTTATGTTTCAACACACCGGGAGTACGCCACGACCTTTGGTTTGGCGTCCGTTGTCCGGTGAGATGTTCTTCATGTCGTACCGGCTGAGGAATATGAGTAATGTGCAATGAATATTAACAAAGACGCGAAACGCGATTCGACTTAGTGATGAGAGCCTGTGCGATAGCGTTGGATGCAATTTGGACAACGCATCAATTGGGAATACAGCGTCGTATGGGATTAGTCACCGCTAGTACTGCTATGCCAAAATTCGTCCCTAAAGAATTTTTCAAACCAAACATGAATTATGACTTTTGTTTACGTGGGTTTTCTTCATTTTTAGTTTAAACAATCCGTTTTTAATTGATTAAAAAAATGTAAATAAAAAATAAAAATGCAGCTTATATGCAAATTTATAATTAGTCAACCTACACCTCAAACTTCGTTCGATCTAAAGTTTTATTTGGGATATAAAACCGTCCAACATGTTTTTACTGTTTATGACATACGCTGAACAGAAAAGGAATGAACGAACCTTGTCCTTCGACTGAAAATCGTCGAAAACCGACAATTTTAAGGGCAATTTGTCAATTATTCCAAGTCTTCGTAGGATTTATAATACATTCGTATTATGTATCTATGAATTAGTAACATCACGATGTTCAGTAGAATACAGAAAAACTTCAGTTTTATATTATAAATTGCACTCGGTGCATCATCTATAGATGCATTCTAATTCGACTATACGAAATTCGTGCGGCCGCTAACGACTTTTTCAAACACAATTTAAAACACAATTTGCCTTAATATATAACATATTAATAACACCGCATACAATATCGTGAATCTCTCTTTTACATGAGCCGATGTTGTAACGACCAAGACAATATAGAACCGTTGGCAGCGGCTGGAATAATATTACACTTGAAAAAATAAGAATGGTTTCTTCATCAAACCAAGACACAACGAAAAAAGGGGTAGAACTGCAGGCCAAACTCATAGGAATGCTAAGCATTTTATGGTAAATAAATAAAATAAGAATCACTTGTTATGGCAGAGCTGCCCATAAAGATACTTCTCTTTTAGCGTCGACTATGGAGACAAATATATTTTTAAACTGCATTTATCGCAACGCCAATTTGGAAATGCTAGAAATGCAAGTCTCCATCCCTCCTCCAGTTTCTGAATAAAACCCCTGCCCCTACCATATCAGCGTTACATCTTTTCGTAACACCTATGTAAGATAATAATTTTCACGCAAACGATGATAGAGAACTTGTTAGATATACAATGGTGGCTAGAGGAAGAAAATGGAAACGGCAAACCACCGATCTACAATCCATTTCGTGCGAAAGGTGGCGCTTTCAATGACCGCTCGGGACATCGTAATCACTTTATAATGAGCTCGAACCCAAAGTTCCGTTTCGAGGAGGAATTGGGACGGTAAGCCTTTGCCCCGCACCTAGACGATAGTTTGATAATTACCAGGTGATCGTAAATGAAAGTGAAATTCAGCATATTCATTTTTTCCCTCTGTATGTTTGCGATCGTTTGCGCTTACAAGCCCTTAGTTTTCTTAAGATCGCGGCCAACATATGCCAACATAACATGATTAAGTAAGTCCGTCCGGGAACTGCTTTCGTCACCTAGCGGAAGGTCAGTGACACTGACCGACGATGAAAGGGTCATTTCTTGGAAAGCCTGCCATCCGTTCTTTCGAAAGTTAAAAAAAAAATATGTTTAATTTATAAGTAGTCGCCTTCCGTGCGAGGCGTTAACCCAGTACCGTTAATTTCTGCTTCTTTTCTTTTAGTTTCACTCCAGTCCATGTCGTTTGCTGGTCGCTTGTGATTTTAATGAAGAGAACAACCAGCAACCTGTGGCACGAACAATGGCATTAAGCCCCCAGATTGCTTAAGCTAAACACATTAATCACTTGAATAAAATGAGGAGTATATCTTGTCTTTAGCACACTGTCAGTCTTCACTAGAAACAGCACTGCGGTATGGTTTAATTATTCTATGTTGATTTGAATTTGAAATCAAGTATACTGCACGAGAAAGCGAACGTGATGATTCAACAATTTCCACCCTGCCTTGGTATACTATGGTTGTTTTAAAAAGGATCCTCAATCGCTTTAGACAAACGTAGAATCTATGAGATTGAAAACTATGAGAACGAATCAGAAACTTTTAAATTCACTGCTAATTAAGATAACAGTTAAAGGATCGTAGTGTCCAGATTCTTCAATGATGCTCTAGAATTGGTTTCAAAATTTTTGTTGGTTGAATCAATATATTACGTGCAATACGCAATACGCGTTAGTAACGATTGCATCAATGAGTTCTTTTTCTTGTGTTGGCGTTGGCGAGCAACGGTGAACAAGATTTAGATTTACTGTGTGTTTTAGTAAAATTTGCCAACAATAGCCAGAGCTAGCTCAAGGGTCGTTGATTGTAGTATACTACGATTTACTACATTACCTTATTGTGTTTAAAGTATACCAGCTTAATACAAAGAGATCAACAAACTCATAGTTTTTGGCATCATTTATGCTTTAGTTTTATAATTCTACGATTGACGTGAATAGTTCGTTGTGTGCTTGAGCCATAGATTATAAAGTACTGACTCTGACGGAACGTTTTAAAATGTGAGGCCAATAACCGCACTAAGATCAACGGTAGATTAGCCACTGACTGAAGAACTTACAATCCGTGTTGGAGAAGAAAGAATAAATTAAGGAAAGAAAACAATGATGCGCAACAACGACTGTGCGTGGGAATTTTGAAGAGCGTACGAATGGTGCCTCTTTTGGATGATAATTTTTTGCTCCCTCTTTCCCCTTTTTTGGATGTTAATGTTAATTAGCGATCTTAGCGAATCTTGGAACACCATGGAAGGTACTCCGTTCAACGATGGGACAACGATTAAAACATTACCGCCTGTAAGTGATGATGTCGTTGACTTAGCGCACAGCCTGATTCAGTCAAAGCCAATTTTCTATATAAACAAAAGCAAGCACAACACAAGCATGCAATATATACAAATGTTACAAAAGATTGGAAAAGAAATCGGACAATAATTCTTCTAGAAGCATTTGACAAAAAATTACATACCCTGACATGATGCAAACATGTTGATGGATGAGTGATCGTCTAATTTGTGTGTTTGTCATCATCTGGATTTCTACTTCAAATCCGTGCTACGTTCTAGGAATGTGAAGGAATTCTGACAGATTGGCAGGTGGAGAAGCCAAGCAGGAAGGTCCCGTGACCGCTGAAACGTTCAATTGATGTGCAAATCAGGCAAAACAGGATTATGCTGTAAGACCACACATTGGATATGTTAATGTGGTGCATCATAACTCATGGAACGCGCGAGCCATGGGTTCACCAACACTGTCTTTGGCGGCTTAGGCATATGCGGCAGCAATAATTTTTCTCGACACATGAATTGATTTATCGACAATGCGCCGGCGAATTGGGAAAAGGAACCCGATAGATTCGATAGCAAACCAACCATTCAACAACCGGTTGCAAATTATTCCTTGGAGCTTCAATCGTTTGAATTTACTTTATATTTTTCAGCCTTTCTAAGCAAAACCAGTTTGGCTCCGAGGGTGATTAGGTGCCGTTTGGACATAAAATTAATGTCATTTTTCAAACCACAAGTTCCTCAATTAAATGTGTGAGTAGCTGGCGTGTGGATAAGGTATAGTACGTTTTGAAACTTTTCTGTTATTCGTCATTCATTGCTGAATTTTTACAATGGTGCAATACAATTTAATAGTTCTCAAAAGTAGCATACTATTAGATATGCCACAAGTACAATTTCTACTGAATTTGACAAAGATGAATGCTGGGCTGTGTGTGTGTTGAATTCAATTGTCAGGACTATCTGCAATGTACCGTAATACGTTTACAAAGAAACAACGGATATAACGAATATTCAATAACGCAAGATATGTTTTGTGACATTTTATTTCAAAATGTGGGGTTACTGCGGGTTAACGGGTAATGCGGGTTACTTTGTCCTATTCAGGTGTAGAGAAATTTACCTCGGCAGACTCCTCAAATCACCTTCAAGCTTGCCAGTTGCTAGCGAGCCCGAGACGTATGATCGTCGACGATTCCTAAGATTCCATCAATGTGTGTGTACATGAATGTGATAGTATGTCTTTACACATTCCAAAATGAGCGCAAGCATGAACACAGGTAGCCGTGAAATGACTTCTTACATTCATTTAAATCTCTTGAAATGCTTATGCAAAACCTTCTGGCTGCGTGGATCGGTGCCTTCGGCTCGATGGGTTCGTTAGCTACGTGGTTCCTGCAGCTTGCGTCGACCGCAGAAACCATAATTTGCATATATGAAACCGACGGTGGCACGCCATGCTCAGTGTGATAGTGATGGTCCTTCCTAAGCGTGCGAAACATTCAGGCTGGAAGAAGCAGTTCTTTGATGCTCCTTCAGCTTACGTCTGAAGATATGTTACTTCTTTCTTCGTGTCGTGTTTCATCGAGCGCTGTTGGAGGGCTTTCCCGAGAAATGGTGTGAATATCGATGTTCAGAAAAGCCATGTTGAAGAAATATCGTCGCTATTATGATTTGTCCAATCACGGCGAGTGGCCCCCCGCTTGCCCTCCATGCTGACCATATGTGCTGATAAAGCGTTGGGTAACGACAATATCTCTATCAAACAAAACTGGAGCTGTAGGGATGCCGGTATTGTTCGAGGCTTGAAGCGAGCAAATCGAGCTGCTTGCTTGCGAAAGGTAGTGATAACAAACGAAATCTCGAAGATGGACAACACTTTTCACGAGCTCATGATTATATTTATGAGTATGCTGATCAGGGGTTTACGAGTACTCCTCAACCCTCGAGTGTCGGGATAGCTGCCGGTGTTCCGTGTTCGCAACTATCTTTGAACGCGTTTGGTCTATTGCACATATTTTCGCGAGATGAAGCGCGCGATATAAATTATGGGCAAGATATTTAAAATGGTAAACTAAATGGCGGCCAAAGATGGAATGATTTGGTAGCTTCAGGCTTGAAGCGGCGCGGTCTCAGCGGCGGTTCGTCGATGGTTCGCGGTGGTCAGTTGTTTTGACTTAAGGGCCAAACGTAACTCGATTTCTCACGGCAGTCCAGTCCGAGACACGGCCAACTGATGGATGCTTTGAAGGCAAATGTTAAATGACTAGAAGGTTGAAAGCCTCGGGATACGGAGAACGTGTTCAATTATGTTTGCCGGCTTTAAACAGTCGAACTTCGCATGGTTTCTCCTTGATGTATGGTTGAACCCTGAACCCTAAGTTCACACTATGGTCCTTCCGGTTTCTCTGTACTTAATTTGCTAAAGTTATGTGACCCATGGATAAATTTGAAGGAAAATTTGCAAATCTTTGAAACTCGGTGACTCTTGTCAACGGGAAGCCCTATCGTCCGAAAAGAAGGAGTAACGGGAAATGAAAAGGGAAGCTGATCGGATACGTCATCAGGAAGTCCTTTGAACCGCCGGATAATCGAGAAATGAGGAAGAAATGAGGAGTGGCAACGCGCGCCGGGAACAGCTAGTTATCAATGAATAGATGAATCAACCCTTTTGGCTAGCCGGAATTCGGGAAGAAGTGTAGTGGAAATACTACTTAACTTTGTCGAGTAAAAGTAAAGTTATTAAAGTCGAGACCAATGCACAATCTGGATTACTGACAAGCTGCTAACTGATAAGCATCGGAGCATAGTATAAAATCGTTGCATGTCGGTCATAAAAGAGACCTCTTCCAGTTTGGCGTCTTACAGTTTGGCAAGTTGCCGCCCTTTAAGATGTTATCAATAAAATAAAATAACAAAAATATCAATGAAAATTACATTAAATTACACTTAGAATACGTTCGTAAAAATCGTACTGAATATTAATGTAAAATGGGCTCGAACCCTCTAGATATCACGATTTCGGTAGCAAATAGTTAGCAGGAAAAGTATTTTCATTGTGGTTATCAATCATCAAGAGACGATAGTGGAAGTGATGCTCATCTTGCGCAGGATCAGAAACGCTCTACACACTTGAACCCGAGGTAAAATTAAACCGTTCACTGAATTTCCGGTAACATTGTCGTATTACATTTAGCACAAGTCAGTAAAGTCGGTCATAAAATTATTATTTGGACGAATTGTGAGCGAATGAATGAATTAGCGCCTCTCTGTTTATACCTAAATTTCAAAACTGAGCAAAAATTGATAACTGTCTAGCAAAGCGTGATAATTGCAATTTATTCAACAGCATCGTGGACCAAGTGTCGATCTCTAACATCATTCTGAACACTCACAACGATATGAATCTGATCTTTGATGCTTTCCAGGCTTCCGTGCCACAAACACTAAGCGCGAATCGCACGAGCATGGCCAACTCTGGTCGGTTGCTGCGATTCGCTATGTTCACGTTCATGAATGGAGAGCCAGGGCTCTCGATTAAGCAACCTTGGCGTAACGGAATGGTCAATGAATTTTTGGTGGCGACTGGATAGCCACACTCTAGCAGAGCTCCAAATTCGAAAGTGTGAAAGTTCACAAGAAGCCAATTTTGTAGCAACTGCTCGCAGCTAATAGTGGGATTAAGGAATCTGTCTAACATCGGGGCCACAGTTTGGATATGGTTGTACACCCATCCCCAACTTTGCTGTAGAGAGAAAAGTAGTTTTTGATCATTTTAGTAGTGTCCTTGATGTGCCGCACTAATGCGGAAGTTGGGCTCAATGCGCTATGACTAACGATATTTTAATAGATGAAGGTTTTCTAAAATTTTCTATTTTCTAAAATTTGGCATTTTGCTGAGCATGTTTTGGTTAATCGAGCACGTAGAGCTGATTAGAATAAACATGGATTTTCGGTTTCGTTTATGGTGTAGGGGAGAGTGCAAACTAAACTTAATCCATTTTGATGATAGCAGCGTGATTAATGTTTTCGAGATGAATTGCTTTTGAACCAGAAAGCTTGAATGTTTGTTGGTTTTTTTTCGTATAAGTTTGAAACATAAGCATAGATTGCCAAATTAATTGCATTGAAAATTTAATCAATTTTTTAATAGATTTAATTTTTTTTCAACACGATCTGGCCTTTGCTTATCTTTCGTAACTTTGAGTAAAATGCTCCCATTCGGGAAATTGTCTCCGGTATATTTCACATCACTTAAGGCTTTTTTATTATTTTCTATATCAATATTTGTAACTAATAAACATCTTTTAATATAACTCTTTTGTTGCTAAATATTGTGACGTTAGAAGCCAAACAAATGAAACAGGTCTCCGCATGAAGGCACCAAAAATAAAACGCAGCTCTCCATGGGAGAGATTTTCCAAATGAAAGTAAATTTGCTTTCGCTGTTTGCGATAATTTTGATCCCACCCATTCATTTGGCCTTTTCTAAGTTCAAGGTTCCTCAGGCACTGGAAGAAGAAAATCGCGCTCAATGGCCACCTCCAACAAACCTTCTTTTTGCGAAGTACTGCTTCGCGAAAGCTTTTTGGCTTAGCTGAAACAATTTTCAGTCGGTTTTATTTTCTCCAAAGTCTTTGGAAGTTTCTTCTACCCCCTTCATCACATTAGCGACATACGAAATAAACGGACTAGGTTTTGTTTATTTCCATCGCTAGGTAGTTTTTTCGGCATCCCGCAGTCCAATACGGTTGTACGAAAAGGTGCCTGTGATCGAAAGATGTCTAAGGGACTGGTATCAAAGGGGTTGGTTGGAGTGATGGCCCAAATTATATCTTTGACTATAATTTCGGGGTCCCAGTGGGTGGTGGTGTGCGCCTTGATGGACTTTTCAGGGCTTTTTTGCAATATTCGAAATCACCGTTTGTTGCGCAGTGGCTAGAGACGTGCGTAGAAAAACGTTCACCTCAACATATCAAACAAAAAATGACCGAATAGTCAGCGAAAAGCAGTGAAGCTGTGAAATCGCCAAGTGAGGAGTGAGAAACGCTAGAAGTGACAGGGAACGCAAGCAAGAAATTCGAAATGGGTCGTAATGAGAAAATATGTAATCATGTAATCATAATCACGTTGATATATAACTGTTTTATCTTCTTTCATTGTATGACATATTGCTGAATGCCATTTATCATACTTCTCGAAAGGTGGAGTTCAGCCGTTGCAACAATTAAACTAAAACCTTGAACTTTAACAGAACGACTTCGTTGCGAGGAGTGGTCTCGAATGCATTTTGCTTGCCTTTTTATATCTTCAGCTTGCAATGTAATTTCTTTGATCCCACCAACCAGTCTGCATTGCTATTGAAAGATGTGCAATGCAATCAGTATGAGGCAGGCCAATTAACGGTGAGCATATTTTCCTCGTTGATCTGTCAATGAGCACAAGTTGATACACAAAAGTTGCCCATACACAAGTTGATCTGTCTATGGGCAGCAAATGGTCTGGCAGAACCTCTAGTACTTCAACAGACACTTGATGTATAAAACTATTTAAAATTTTCGCCATATATGGCAAGACTAGGGGGCGGCGAAGATAAGGCAAATCGAATTGCGTTGCAATCGACCTTCGCACTGCGGCAAGAATGCAAATACCTCATTTGAATATGCGACTTTAGACGTTACCTTCTCTGAAAGGCTATCACATCGGCACGCAAGATAGACGTATGAAGTGAAGAATCATTATGCGTAATCAAAGAGCGAACTTATTGACAGCCAGAATAAAAGCGTTCAGAGTAAAGTACGCTGGGAAAAGGGTTCTACAGGCAACTGGGGTAAGCAAAAAGTATTATGATTCTGCGATGAAAAGACTTTTTTTTACATGCACGTATGCATCTCGTCCTCAAACGATTTAAGATGTAAGGTACCGATGACATATCTATGACGGTCCTATCCTATGACGACTCCACCAACTCGACTTGTCGTCTTGAAAATCCTATTGAAGGTGCCACCGGTGTTGACAATAAGGTTTACATTAATCGATTTCATTTAAATCGCTCTTAAACGTCGCTGCCAATGCCAATGTCACGCCACTAGACGACGATAGTAGTTCGCTGCTGGTTGTGATCGTCATCGGACTGGAACGACACATGGCGGATTCCCGTTGTCGCAGAAATATAAAATTGGCTTAAGATCTTACCCCAAATGTCAAATGACATTAGGGGAACTGTTTCTATCGTTGGAATGCTCCTGGGGCGTTTGCGCGAGTAAATTGGCGCAATATTTGAAAGGCTCAATATGACAATGAAAAGAGAGAAAGGCAGAGAACGGTCAAAAGAAAGAGAGAAAACGAAAGAAAGAAAGAAAGAAAGAAAGGAAGAAAGAAAGAAAGGAAGAGAGAAAGAACGAACGAAAAAGAGCCAACACAAAGTCGCAAAGTCAATTAGATGAAACCAAAAGTGACTTTTTCCCTCATCTACTTTTTGGCTCGTATTGGCCATTTCTTTCTTCTCCACGATCACGGCGGATCACATGTTTTCACTATTTATTTTTAAGCTCGAAGATTTCAAAAATATCGAGAAAATTAAGTAGCTCTACGATGGATAGACCAAGGAAGCGAACAACGTGGTCTGTGGTCTGAAACTTTCCGGATCGGCGTGGTCCATTATCATTAGCTACGCTAATGCAGACTGCCGACCATTTTTATCCCACCACGTGCGCACACCCGTTCCGAATGCGCGTTGGAAGATTCGTGTTGATAGACGTAGGGGAAGGATCGCACGAGCGATGGAGTTATTTTTTTTAGATTTGGGAAAATGTAGCTTGCATCCGCGCGGAAGTGAGCACGGCTATGGCAGTCACGATAGGTTTTAATTTTCACTGCCAAAAATTGCTATAATTCATGTCGATTATCAAATTAGAGGGTATACGATAGCCACGATAACCGTGGAGGGACGAAGTGGAATAGTTCATAGCGTGAATGCGCAATAGAAACTAGAAATGTCGTGTCGGCGGTGCGTACACCGCCGCCGAGAAAATTTACTGATCGTCCACTACGAACAGCCATTCGAAAAATAAAAAAGTGATATAGAAAGAGTTCAACGCCTCGCGTCCACGCTTGGAAATTGGGGAAGCGATGAACTCGTCGTCAGTGTTTGAAATGCATTCGATCGAAGCATTGATGTTAAAATCTGTACATGGTTTGGTTGTTTTGAGATTGACGTTCCAAACGATAGCCATCGCTGCTCTTCTTGTGCCACTCCATCAAGCGATCACGGTCGATTGGTTGTTTAATAAGTTTGAGCGAACTAGAGCACGAACAAAAGGGTCGCTTGTAGAACACAATTTACAGGAATGGCACCTCATTTCTTCCCCCACGGCTGACGTTCATTAACCAAGCACGACTATGCGACCGAACTGTGCCATCGATGACGGGGTTTGCTTTTTTGTTACGCTATACTCCCGTCATGGCCTGTGGGTGTGGTCTATGACGAAGTTAAGTACAAACGAACCGCCGACAGCATAAGTGGAACCATACGCATCGTGCTATGGAATCGGTTGCATTGCATGGAATTCAATCGATTATGGTTTTTTCTTCTTCAAATTGTGTTGTCAGGAGATCACCCAGTTCACCATTACTGGGTGATGAAAATAATGTGTCGTGAAAAATTAGCCTATTATTAGTGTCAAGGTGCGTTTACGATCGTACTACATCTGCTGATTCCAATTTGTGGATCCACGCTCTTGGTGTGCCTTGTCAATTGGCGAACGTAAGGGGACAGCAAATAGATCCATCGAGGTTCTTTCAGTGCAGTGTTCAATAAGAACCATCTGGCGGTGGATGGAGTTCAAAATAGTTTTTGATCGATCCAGTTTCTTCGTAACTTTGCCTCCAATCCTTAGTGAATCGATCGGTCCTTGGGTATTTGATCAGTCCAGTTTCTTCGTAACTTAGCTTCCAATTCTTATTGAATCGCCTTCGCAACTAAATTCATTAAACGCAACATTGCAGTTTCCACATCAGCATTGTTTGGTTTGCCGACTATTAGCTTAGTCATTGCTCAATGAGGCACCAACTGCCGTTCCGCGGCATTCGAAGCTTCAAAGCTTAAATCGGTTCAAGGTTGCTGCAGGTTCTGATCACTAGGTGTCGTTGATTTGGTGGACGGGTTTCATTTTCGGCATGCCTATCGAGTGTTAGTATTCCAGTATTACGGTCCTAATCAATTGTACGTCTTGTTGAAGAAATGTAGGCTAGAGAGTTATTTTTAATCCTACAAAAGCGGGCCAAACCGTATTTATACCTCATTCTCATGCTCATTCTTCTCATTCTAATTCTTTCAGCACTAAAACTACTTCACTTAAGTTTCATAAGAATATTAATTGTTTATTCACGACGGTAGAAAACATTGATTTGTTGTTTCCTGAAACTGCACCATCGTTACTGTGTATAAGGGCTACCGATTGGGCCGTTTTATTCAAAAATTGGTCGTACGTCGTAGCAATGCAGATCTAAGTTTTTCCATCATTATGATCTGTGGAACTCAATCAAGCATTAAAAGCTTTTAATGGATTATTTGATAATACGAGTTGTAGAAGCGGGCTACCAAATATAACGATCATTTCGAAAAGCGGACATATATTTTCTCCTATTTTGTGGAGCTTTCGCTTTCCTAACGGACACCCACACAGCATCGGTCAGGTCGATCGGCTACTTTTAAAGAAGAAGTTCAATGGCTTAGCATATCGTAAATCACAATTAAATATGTTCCCACCTTGCGGGACGCTTCCTCCTTTGCTCTTCGAGACCGAAAGGGATGCTCTTTTGGCATATTTCATCCCACCGTTTATGAAAATAAATTATTATCACTAGAAAGGAAGTCCGTCCTCCTTCTCGCTTCATATAAAAGGCACTCGTTGCCGCAAATAATAAATTAACACCTATCGCCTTGAAGATCTGTAAATAAATTAGCGCCACCTTAGCTTCTTTGGCTTTAGCAAGTTGCTTTAGTATAGGCGACGATAAACGCCCGTTGCATCAGTTTTAGTATTGGTCTCGATGCACTCGATACTGCACTCTGAAGTCGTAAACGGATATCGCTACCGTCATTCATTTAATGGGAGCTCCGTTACTTTGTTATTCCGATGTTAGTGGTCGAGGAGACAGCAAAACATTGATGATGCGTGCATGTCTTTCACAATCCAACGATACGTCAACGATCGGTGCAGCACGCTCCTCATGTACATTTTTCCTATTCTCTATCACACTCAACGTTATATCTTGTGCTAGGTGGAAGATTATTATAATTTTTGTAGCACAGTTCCTTAATGATCGTGCGGTATTGGTATAAAGTGCCACCAAGCGGCGCCTCAACAGGTTTTCATCATGCAATTGCCCTCCTCGGATCCCTCCATTAATGCATACAGTGGCGTCTGTTCGTTAAAAAATGAATGGTGAATTAAATTTAGTTTTTTTTAAAGGCTTTGGTAAAGAATTGTAGTGTTATGATTCAAAATGCTAATTGAAGCATGCTAATTTTACTACATGATGGTCAAACATATCAAAACGAAATCTATATTGTTTTCTACGAACTCTTTTATTTATTTCACTCGATTGTTGAATTTTGATAAATCTCTTTCATTACTTACTACATATGTATATTTAGATTTACATACGTGTACAATAATATATCACAACAAAACTTTTTTTCAAAAATAGTTTCAAGACATAGTGTTCCGCTTTTCCAAAAGAGTCCAAATGCTTCCACCCAAAGCAACTGGGTCAGAATGTCATAAATTTTCCGATATTTTCCATCAGCGCACCATTGCCCTATTTTTTCAGTCCCAAACCAACCATCGGAGCGTCCGAGAGTCGTAAACTAGAATACCTTTCGTAGGATTATAAAAGATCGTCTTCCGTTGCTGGCCTCTTGGTTTCTTATTATCATGTTGTTTTAAAGGCCAGTTGGAGATCTCGAGATTTGTTTTAGTTTGTTCATTTAATTTGTCATCCATTTTCGAACGTCACACCGACGCAACGGTTGCTCACGACTGTATTTTATGAGCATTTGATTGAACTCGTTACTGGCTGGCCTCAATTTTTGTGTTGCTGTGAGACCGTCACAGATTTCGGTCAATTTTACTTTTCCGTTAGTTACGCAGACATGCCGTGGCGGTAACGATGCTCTCGCTGCGTAGAATCTAGTCCCGTTTCAAGACGCACGGCTGTACTACCCGAACGTGGGATGTCTATAGCCGTCCAATCGTAAGAATAGCACCTACGTGGCAGTGATCTTGTAAACAATCATCCACGACCGCCTCCAATTTTTAACATCCCGTGGACATGTATCAGCAAATGTCTTTTGGGTCGCTCTAACAGGCAAGTCTTGATCATAATGAATGATGTAGTGACGAGACAACGAGAGTTCCATAAGAGGAAGGATAGAGGGGAACTAATTTCCGGCCTGTGAGTTATGCAATGGGCGCACGCGCCAAGCACAGAACTTTCAGTCGAAATGTTATGCTACGCCTTTGTGCGTTGTTTAAGCCCCTACTTTGAGGCACCGCCACGAGCAGGTTGCTGAAATATGGGTTTCTGAAATCTCCATTTCGTTTAGATCTCTATTCAATTTAGAGGCAAGGAATATGTTTGAACACGGCATATGTTTCGTTTGCAATCATAACTTTTTGTGTAGAAATGCTTGAATGACTAACACTGTAAAAAGTTCTATATAACGATCTTCAAAAAATTTATTATATGACATAAAACACACAAAGAAGTACACGAAATCATGTATTGTGTACGTTCATCAGCTGCTTGTTGGGAATTGCGTAGTTCTCAAACACTGCGTAGTTCGCGTCTTGCAGCACCCGCTCACATTATTTGGAGCAATTGTTCCAGCAACTAGCTTATTATTGTCATACGTAGCTAGCCGATAATTGAATTTTCAATCCTGGCAATGCATCTGGTGTAACGCGAAGTGACGCCATGGCTGAGGGAAAAGGCACCGAGCCAAATACTGCGGCATGTCACACTCATAAACTACTCAAAAGCAAAACTGGTAGCAAACACTTTAGCCGATCGTCATGCTTGTCGTCTTGGTCTTCTTGCAACTGGTACTGGTTGATAGAGGTCTTGCTTAGGAAGGTGAAAAAATCTAGTGCATTTGTCGAAACCGGCTCACCCACGTCATGTCGAACGGAGCACCGAGACAGCTGGTGCAGAAAACTACGTGGCACATTCACATTGTACCTTTGTACGAAGGGAACTTGCAGTTCAAAAAAGAACTTTCCGAATGGTGGTCCACAAGCAGTTGCCTTGTCGAGCTCCGTTTTTGTTTCTTCCGCTCTGAACCCGCTACCCGAGCTGGCAGGTTGAAGTGTAAGACTTGCTAGCATGCGCGTGGTATGAGCTTCACCGACCGAGCGTGTCCAGTGGAATTTTCAATAAAATTGATCCATATTGTGTGTCTCAGCGGATCTGAATTCAAGTTTCGGTTGGTCTCCCGTTAGTACGAAACTTGCGTCTCACTTGATCAGAGCTTCAATTTGTTTTTTCATTCATACTGCTTCATATGATGTAACAGGTAGCGCCGATACAGGGAATTTAGGTCACTTTCTTGGTAAAGCCGCTTTAACGCAACCTGTGCAGTGAAAAATTGATGCATTTAAGATACCATTTTCTGCATTATAAATCACTTTACTTACGACTAAAGGAGTTTATTACTTAATGAAACCCCGTTTCATAACCGATTGAGTGCAGTGGCTTAAAAAATTCTTTTTTTCCTTTTTTTCATTTCAGGTACGTATTTGAAAGATGAGCCCTGTCGATGAATTATAAAACAACTACTACATACGACTCGATGAATTCTAATATTTTAAAAACAAAGTTTTTGAAACAAAACTTATTGACACAGCCGACGCTAGCTTTTCAAAAGTCCAAGGAACGCCATACACAAAAGGGTTTGAGTCGTTCAATAGTCCGCGACCGATCGTGCGACCTGTATTGTGCTATATTTACGGCTCTACACTAGGAAGAAGCCAGGCATAGCACTAATGTTAAACCTTTCAACACTCAGCAAACGCAAGCTCGATGGCAGGCTAGCAACGCGCCAATCTATCATCATGAAATTACCCCTAGGATTAGGGTGCATGTTTTAAGGGCACCAAACGATTTTTTGATTAGTTTCACTGCCGCAGAACTCACAGACTCACAGACCGCAGTCATAAACCTTGCAGAATATTTTGATCGGTGATGTTCACAGTTTTGGCGGCAGTAACATGGTAATCGTGTGACTCGAACTGAGCCTCAGCAAGCTTAGCTAACAAAAATCAATAAATTTTCATTAGGAAAAATCATTGACCCCTAAAGTGAGGGAGAATATAGCGTTAGTGCCACTTTTTGGTATAAAGTTAATCAAAACAGCTAAAAATCAAGCTTCGTTCGATAGGGTGATTTGCATTTGCATTCACTAGGCTGCGAAGTTAGAAGTGTGCAAGCATAAACAATTACAGTGCACAGCGGGAGAAAATTGTAGTGCAGTATAGTATCTATCAGCCAGGCAGGTACCGAGGATCCAGGTGCAAATTTCATATCACACACATGTAGCCCGGCGACGTCTTGCGTGCTTTCCCGTTGCATATTAGGTATACGAACACCGTCAGCTTTCGATTGAGGGAAGGTTGTGGCCACCGCCTGATGACGGTGAACTGGAAGTCCGTCGTGAACATGTTATTTATTTGCACTGTAATTTAATTCAATCCAAAAGTCACATCACCAGCACTAGGCCAAGCGTAAAGAAACTCCGGAGAGTACGTTTTCCTTCATAACAACACTCAAGTGTTAAAGGACCAGAATGTAATAATTCACTCAGCGTGTGTACGCGTAATCAAGTTGAACATACTATCCGAATCGAGTTACGGCGCAACAACGCTAGGTCAATGCGCTTTCAAATCGGAGGCATAGAGTACCATTTAGGATTGCGGAATTAGATGTGCATTACGTGTACTAAGTTTAGCAATTTAGTGAAGTCTTACTAAACGTTGATATTTGTTTTTTTTTCTTCTTAGGAGAACGGACCGGGCCTTATTTATGTTGATATTTGTTAAATGATTCATTTTTGAGATATTTTTTATGGCTCACATCATGTATTAAAATTTTCTAAATACAAAATATTGTATCTAGTACGAAAATGTTTATGATGAAAAACACTAACAAACCTAGAGTAAGTAAAATTTACGACCGGTTGCAACGCACTATGCACCGTAAACCACGAAACGCAAAAAGAAATGGTAGATGCATTAGGTTTGCATGTCGGGTTTTTTGCGAGGTGTTTAGCAGGCTCCGAAGTGGGTGCTGTTCAATTCCGACAGCTCCAAGTGTAAAACTGCATGTCAAGTATTAAAAACGGTGCATATCAAATAACCTAAACTTACGATCGTTAGAAAGCTGAGCTGAAGCTTTTTAACGCAAGCGTACGTAGCACGTACGAGGCAGTCGGAACATCCGCGATTTAAATTAAACTACGTAAGCGATTCCAATTTAACTTGCCAAACCATATTTGCGCAAAACATTTAAATTTCTTGCCCCGCTGTCTCTCAGGTTTGGTTTGTGATGTAAAGCATAGAGATAGGTGTGATGCTTCGAAGATGTCGACAAACGGTAAATCTGAATGATTATGCTTCTTGTAACACACCTCGGTACCGCATAGCACGTACTATGTGACCATGTGTTAAACCCACAATATGTTGATTTTGTAGCATGCTCGACGGTTTGCGATGTTAAATCGTGTTTTTTCTTCATTAGGTTAAATGCTACACAGAGGAATTAATTTGACAGAAATATACGTACAATTCTGAATGTGGAAGAAACATTATCGACTAATGCTTTTCGTATTAGAATACTGCCTTTATTTCACTTCCACAACATTTCCCGTTCATTTTTCGATTGACCAGTGTATTGATGCATGTCAGATGGTGCAACACGCGTCAACCAAATCGTAGAGCTAGGAAAGGATAGCGGTTTTTCCCCTTTTATAGCTGTTGCGTAAGCCTTGCCAAAAAGACTATTCACATCATCTACTGACTGACCTATATTCTCAACAAATTCGTCGATATCGGCAGGTTGGCTTTCGGACCCTTATGGTTACTTTACATAAAAATGAACAGTTCGGTTATTAGGGCACTGTCGATGTGACCGGAGTAAAAACGGAGTAAGAAAGGATAACAAAAAAAACAATCATTATTTTACAACACCAAAATCTTGTTCAATCTAGAGTGCCACGAGATTGGTAAGACCATAAAAGCCTGGCACGAGAGCTCAACAACTGACTCGACCATAAGACTCTGGCACAGGGTTACTGGCAACCAAGAGCTGGGTTACTGTGTTTCCAAATAACAACCCCGAACCAGTTGATTAATTTTTGTTCGCGAATCAATCTTGGTAGCATAAAAAATAAAATTGTTGGTACCTATAAAAAAAATCGCTGCGAATGCAACGGACAATGCGCCCAAATGGAACGGGGTCAGTTTCGTAAGGATGCCGCGAAATTATTTTGCACCTTAGGCAAACTTACAATGGCCGAACATAACCTAAGACCATTGAAATCCTTGCCCAAAAATGCACGTTAAGCAAAAGTAACGCACAATTTCTAAATGCATGCGAAATTTAAAAAAAATTACGTTTAATAATCAATAGTAGTACGTGACTGCAGAAGGAGAAGTATCTGTGATTGAACGCATAAGGAGGCGCTCTCAGTGTAACCTCGCCTTCCAAATCAACGTAAACAAATGTACCACGTTGATCAACACGCATTAATGAATTACGCTTCAGCAGAAACTGTACAGGATTGTGACAGATGCACCTGTTAGCGCTTATAGTGACTTATTTGGGAACATGCTCAGCCCTTGCTGTGCTCTGGTATGCATTGTATTTTTTATTTGAAGGGGACACTGAAGCAGGCACATATCTCAAGGCGTTCACTGCGTGTGAACATCGATTAACATAACTTCATTAAAACGCCACCGCGCGGGACGCATCAGGTGAGAAAGTGAAGATAAAGTGCCATGGATGGACTGGTTTGCATATGCTGTTTTACATTTGTTTCTTTGGTTTCATCAGTAATTTTGTGATTTCCGTACAAGGAAATCGTGAAAGTGAAAGTGAATACTACAATTCAATCGAAATTCAGCGTCTGCGTTGATGAAGTAATTAGGGATAGAAATTTAAAATCTACAACAAATGTTGTTATAGCGCAAAGGGAATAGAAACTGTTAACTTAATAATTGCATTAACTGCATAAAGATATTAACTATTAACTTGTTTGATAATCATCATGTTAAGTTTATTAATAGCATCATACAAAGTCTATTTTCAAGAAACCCCCAAATAGCGGTTCTATTATTCTCATTATTTTGCTAGTTATACAAAGCATTTTTGGTGACTTTTACAACAAAGTTCTACATATACGATGATCCACAGCTATACGATCATCGTTAACGATGGTCGTGCTTTCGACAATTCATCAAACTGACCATAGTCAATTGGCACGAGTTCAAATTTCTCTTATCCAACGTTCCTATAAGGGCCAATGAAACTAAGTTCACATCAATCCACAAGCGCGAATTCATTCGTAGCTCACAGCACTAGCAAAACTTTCGTTTGTCTACACGATACTTGAAGCAACGACTCCCGCCATTTAGTTTGCAAAGCGACGAAATGAGCATTGGTGTCCGACTTGCAGTTTTTTGTAAATCTAGGATGAACGGACTGGGCCGTATTTATGACTTGCAGTTTACATATGAACTTTCAGAGGCGGTTCCAGCCAAACCGTGCTCGTGAAGGGGGATATTTTTATTAATTTTAATTAATTAATTAATTGGTATTGAATCTATTTTTGGCCCACTTCCCGCGCGCTACTTGCAGTAAAACCGACAGCCTGACATGGTGTCGCACACGCCCCAATCGTTAGCCCCAAATTCCTATTTTGAACATCGCACCTAAACCCATTGATGATTGGTGCTTCACTATCTGTCGTATTAGATGATTTTTTTCATATTAGGTATTCAAGAGTAAATGACTATGGTCGATCTTGCCAGTATGAATATCATGAATGTGCATCACCTTCCAGCAACTTCGAAGATCACTTTTCGATCCACCGTTGCAAACAGTAAAATCGTTACATTTTGATGACCATCATGACATACTGAAATTATCGGATGTTTGATTGTTTTGGTTGGCAATAAATGACATAGAAAATAAACGAAAATTATTGATAGAAAGTTAGGTTTTTGTCATCGATAGTGTGAAACAAGAATTTTTCCAATGAAAAATCATACACTCCTCAAAATTGTTTCCATCTTGTGACGAAAATTCGCATGTACCTTTTTTAAAACCAAACGTTACTTTAAAAATTACAAAGGTCGAGCGAGTACTGCTCAGCCAGTTGCTTGAGAAAAAAAATTACAAGTTCTCAGATTAGAAAGGTTATTTTTGTATTTAAGAGTGTTTCACTAAATGCCTTACTAATATTTTCTAA
The DNA here is from genome assembly GCF_943734635.1 of Anopheles cruzii. Taxonomy (NCBI): domain Eukaryota; kingdom Metazoa; phylum Arthropoda; class Insecta; order Diptera; family Culicidae; genus Anopheles; species Anopheles cruzii. The sequence continues at coordinate 61,999,965 of NC_069144.1, read as the reverse complement.
CAATTTACGTTTATTGAAGAAAACATCCAAAACTTTTTGCGGATATTACTACCAAACTTCAGACGGTCCAACCTGTCCAACCTGGCTGCTTAAAATATGCCAAAACTTTCAACCAATTTTGTATTGAGCGGATGTGTGTCACATGATTATGCCTACAGGAACCCTGCCCACAATTGAACTTACCTTTCATTTCGTACATGTGTAAGCTTAGCAATGATGTCGGCAATTGCGCCAAGTACTATTATGTACTCTGCAGTTCGAGATAAAATGGACAGAAACGTGAAAAAGCGATACGACCACTGCGACAGCTGTGGTGCTGTGGGCCTCAGCATAAGTCCTCGGTGACGAGAGCTACACGCAACACGCACACACGGCACTAGCACATCGTCATCGAACACGGCATGAGATCTGTTGTAGATTAAGCAATTATCTGCTCTTTGAACGCAGTGTCGCTAGTCTAGTGCACTGCTCTCCCTTTCGTGCCGGCGATCGATGCATGGACTGCGAATTTAGACCGATCGATATCATCCAATGGCTGATGATGTCCCGCATGCTCCGGAGGTGGTGGTGGTGCACATTGAATGCTTTTTTGTCGTGGTCGCCATAATCCTGACAAGATATGATTGAATTCGTTCGTTTCACTACATTTGCACGTTACACCAAAACAGATTAGAAGAGAACTGGCGCAGCGAATGTCACGATCGTGTCGCTGCTTTGACCAAACCTAATCATACTAACTAACTGATCCACTGAGGGTTGCTCTCCGGGACATTGTCCTGGTCAACTGAAAAAGAAAGCGTCACCTCACCAGGTCTTACGGGTTTCCTTCATACATAGCGTTTAAAAGTGAATCAAAATTTCACGCAGCTGGCATCAAAGACCTAGGTCGTAGAGCGTCTTCAACCTTCTATTTGCGAGAGAGATGCGAACCATTTCATACGGTTCTCTCTGCATCATCCACAGACACGAATGGAGAGAAAAAAACACGACGCTTGCAAGATGCCCAATTTAGTAAACCATTCAACGGCAAGGCGTTACATAGTAGTATTAGGACTAGAGTAGAGAGGAGTAAGTACCAACCACACAAGGCATGCTGACATTCTTGAGCTTCATTAAAAAATAAATGCTAATAGTAAACACTTCTGTAAAAGGCCAGCAGCAGAAGCATCCAACATGCTGCAGCTGATCATCATCGCTCTGCAGCTGCAGTTGATTTGAAGCATTAAGAAAAATCTGATCGCATCAACATGGGAAATTATGTAGCATCCAGAGAGATTGTCCCGTCTTCTGCGTGATACTTATGCACTGGACTTGTGAAAACGTTAGCACACAGGGGAGCAATTAGTTGTATCATTGGATTTCGTGAATGAATTTCATTTATTTATAAGTTAATGTTGCATCTGTGTCCAATCGAACGGAAATTCCCGTGGGGTGCTGTAGGAGCAACTGTGTCTCATTAAATTGTAGAAAACGGTAAACTTGAAAATGAATTCACAGAACTTTGCGTGAGACTTGATAACAATATTTTCAAATACTAAAAGCACCTCACGTTATACTTCCACATGCAATGATGAAACAGCAATATAAATAATAAAGAAGTTGTGCGTCAGCCATCTTTCTCTTGCAAAAGATTGCTCTTATAGATAAGAGGCAAATTTTTAACCTGTCGAAGCTGTGGGTCACGAGAGGTAGCATTCGAAAGTATAATTCAAGATCACCACTGGCTAAGTTACTTATCAGGGTGCAGTGGTAACTTGGTATGGGATATTGCGAGTGTTTTCACTTTTGTTTGGAAAAATATGTCCGTTTACGGACGGTTGTTTGTTCACTTACTAAATGTCTTTCCTATTTAGCACACTTCTACTTTTAATCGATCTACAAAGACCTCTAGGTGTAGAGCTATGTTTTGCTTCATTGAGCGTATTTGCCAGACACATAACATTCTATTCGAACGCATGCTCCAGCCTCGCAGTGCACGGCAACAGACAAACATGAGACACATGAACAGAACATGAACACAAAGTTGGAATACCGTCCACACGTGCGGCACAGTTAAATGATTTTCTGTTGTTGGTCAGCAGTCGCGAGGGAATGTTGGTCAATTAAGCGAGACGCGAGGGAAAAAAATATAATTAAGTAAATAAGCCACACATGGTACAGTCGCTGTGCATGCGTTGGAAGCGAAGATTTCGGAAAAAGTAAGGCTTCAGACGGATCATTAGATCTTTAGATCTCCAAAAGCTACAGAGCTAGGTAGGTCGTCTCTGCCAATCATTTGATCATCTATACTACCACAAAAAACTGTCGGTGATGAAATTTTGCAAATCTTTTCAATGGCTCAAGAGGAATAAAGTTACCACCTTCGCGTTCATCAGATCTACTGCCTGGTCAAGCAGGGTTTTAGCAATCATTTCGGTTATTGTTTTAATTGCTTAAACAATTCTTTTCTATCGTGTACATTTTCCTTGTATGATTCATTCTTATCAAAATTGGTTGCTCCATTGATCAGCAAACTGGGGTGGGAACAGACAGGGCTCCAAACTAAAACTCTTAAGCTGGGTGATCAGTCTCGTTGGGGGTCTGGTGCACTCAAATTCAAATGGTCAAATTATTCGATATAAAGATAGAAATATAAAATCCCACGACTTACATTTCTCAACAATATTATTTTATGCTATCGTGTTGATACTTGATTATTCAGAGCATTCATTTGTCACCACCGGTAGAGTGCAATTCAGCACCTGGCACTTTAAAATGAGCCGTTCGCTTTCATGCCTGACTTCGCTTGAAATAACCAGAAAATTTGCAAAAGTCGCCGTACACAACGATTTTTTCAGAGACGATTGTTTCAGATCCTCGAGGACCTAGATAAGACGCAGAGGAACGCAGGCCAAGGTTCATATACTTGGTTGGGGCGAAATTGTTTGGTGTTTTATCAGATTATTTGTGTTTGTATTACAAGTAATAATTAAGTTAATATTATTTTGCATGCTTGTGATACAAAAAAACCTCAATTGAGTAGTCTTCGATTAGTTTTAAATTACACACAATCGCAAAGTTCATGTATTCATTTGAGGTGATTTCCTTTTAAGCGAATGAGAATGATGTACAGAGAGTCCCAAGGAAAAACCAGGAACTGATTGTGGCAAACGTTGATTTTGAGGCAAGTTACACGTTATTTTTGTCACTCGCGTTCCGATGCCGCGTGAAAATATGCTTCGCGAAAATAACACAGCATGTAATAGTCATGTTTCCGCCATATCTCTTCTTCATGTTTAATTCGTAACAACTGTTGCAGCCGCGAGAAAATCCAGAAGTTCAAACGAAATGAAAATTTATGAGAGTCGGGAAAGTAACCGGCTTGTAGATTGCACTGATGAGGATAGGGAGCACAGCGACGTAAATTCCCTCTAGGGGTTCAGCGTCGGCGTACCATCATAGCACCAGAAATGGTCGTCAGTATGCGAAGGAGATGGTAGTAAACTTTCACTAAACGCTATCTTGTTAGACGGCATCAGAAGGCTGAATGGACCCTCAGGGAAGAGCCCACATCCCGTAGATGGTGTTGAGCAAAGCGGTAGACGCGCTAGCATCTCAACAGAAGCGCAATCGAAGAAATAGTCGAGTCCCGGTAGCCTTTCAACTCTCATTGTTGTTTTTGTAGAAAAAGTACCAGCTCCTTTGGTCAGCCTAAGTTTAAGCTAGTCTTAGTCGCCGTCTGTATCGACCAGCATCCATATTGTGGCACACTCGTGACTCACTCTGGGCTATTTTGAACTATAACACCGATGTTGACGATTGGCTTTGTTTGCTTGGACGAGAGCAGCGCTTTATATATTTTTGCGATCGCATTCCACAGCACTTGCGTTATAATGTATTGCGAAAAACTCCTCCATGCTTAATGAATTATCATCATGTAACGATAATCATACGCCAGTAACGGCGATCAAGCTTCTGTTCTTTTTCACTACGGTACTCCACAGTGCACCACATAAAACTCACTTCTTTTTTTTATCTTCCGGAAGAACGAACCGGGCCATATTGATACATAAAACTCAGTGTTTCAGTTTAAAATACAGATAAACAGAAAAGGTTTTCAAATACCAATTACCGTATTAACAATATACATTCATTAGGCGATTCTGCCGTTACATAGAACGAAAGCTTACCTCTTTTTGCTAGTATTTATATCATAATCAATGTCGGAAAAACAATAATATTTTGTTTTGCATTGATAGAAAACCGTTTTTGTTTCAAAAGAAAGATGGTTGATTAACGTTTGATATACCACCGTTTTCAATAGGGTGAGGGTGAGCCATATTCAATATGGTACACTTTTTTATTTATTTAATTAATTAATGTGTATTTTCGATTTATCATAGCTTTAAAACTCTCGATAGACTGTGTTATTCGTTTCTATGAAGCCCTTGAGCCGGTCCTTATCGCTATCGTCGAGAAGAATGATCGCGGTGACCGCAACGAATGGCGTTTGTTTATGCTTCTAGCCGTTCATGTGTTCAGCATCATTGCAGCCAGCAGACCTTAAGGTTTATCGTAAATTTTATGAGGAATAAGCACACACCTCTTAGTAACCTAGCAAAGAATCCTCAGGCAAAAATACAGCATTGAGGACCATTCTTCTCGTCTAGCCTTCCCGGAGAAGAGGAAAATGAACGAACAGCTACCTGGCATGCGTATCGCTAGACACTAGGACATTAAAGAAACCGACCAGCAATCGAACGATCATACAGATCGTAGTTGAAGGTACGCCCCCCATTGTAACGAAAGTATTTAGAAACGATCACGGAAAGTGTGCCTAAGACCCGCGGGCTATTCGGTAATGATGTTCGGTGAATGATAATCTGTTCTCGTCCTGACTTCGTGCCTGAACCTACTTTGGGTTTTCTTTCCTATAATCTTCGGAAAGCTTTGAAATCACTCGGTGGACGGGTATTGCTTGGTCAGTAACCTTAGCGGATCTCGCAAAAAAGAAATCCAGGGGATCTTATTAGTCTGATCTCTAGACAAAATTGCAACAGTTGTATGAAACCTTTGCGACTGATACGAAGCTCTAGACTTCACAAGCGTTGAATGTTGTTGTGAATGTTTAGTGCAGCGGGAAGCTATACCCACCCGCCAAGGAAAGGGAAATCTGCCAATTGGACCAAAGCTCAAGGGTTCCTTTTTAAAGATCGAGACGTGAGACATATTAAAAAACGAGTCGCAGCAGCTGGTGATCAGAATCGCGTAAGGGTAACATTAACCCAGAAAAAAGTCGCCCACATTGTCCGGGATTATTTGGCGTTCGACATCATCACAAACTCATGCGGTCGTTGCCAAACATGCGGTCGTTGCCAAAGACTAGTTGTATACCAAAACAGACTAAGCGACTGCTAGTGGGCGATCAAGTCAAGACTCTTAAACCATTAAATTTGTATCCACTATACACTCGCAAGCTAGTCATCAAATCAAACACAACAAACACCGTGCACCGGTGCGACTAGGATAATTGTTTCATGTTCAGAAACACATGTTCCAAGTACGGTAACGATGACGACATCGGCATCTTGTTACAGAATGGCGGTCAAATGGTTGGTCACCTGACATCCTCCTTTTATATTTTTTGCGCACATTGGGTGACTTCATTAGTATGAAAAATCGATCTGTTGTATGTTTAACCTTTGTTGGGTCTATAATCGGTTGTCAGATACTTCACTAGTAAAACAGCATTTTAAAAGATCATTTGATTATTGAATGTAAACATTCCTAATTTATATTCGTTTCTTCTTCCGTTGTCTAGATCTCAATATTTATAATCTTTTTTGCAAATAGTATTACAAAGTTTTCTCTATAAAATGTATGTGTGTGTTATGCAACTAGTTATATTACACAAACTGGTTAACGAAAACTTTAATCATAAAAAGCCATTTTATGTATGAGGCAAGCAATCGCCGTCTGACGTGCGTAAAAATTGAATCTATAATTTCGTCATGTCCTGGTCCGTCATGATAAATCATTATAACTCCAAATTTCAAACGGAACTTCCAGAGCTTAATTTTAATTTATAGCCAACCCTTCTAAGACAGCCCATCGAGTTCAAATTGCTTCTGGAATCTTTGACCGGACGAAGAGGTTTCTTTTCAAGAGGCCACAGAAGCATTGCCAACACAAAAACCTCACTATCATGTGCCGCACTCACAACCCTCCCTTTATCAAAATCAAAATGGTTTTGATAAGGAACTGGGCTGTGAGAGTGTAGAAGCTAAGATCTGGCACCACCTCCATTGCTACGTAAGTTCATTCGTACCTACAGGATTGAAAAGTAGCGGCTCGTACTACCACTTTAATTAACATAAAAGTTGAGGCCGCAAATGTTGGTAATGATTTATGTTGACATCGATAGCAGTGATAATCCTGACATTGAGCTGGTAGCTGGTTAAAATTGAATGTCTCTTGATATCGTATCCAGAGTCGGCAAATGACATTAAAGGAGCAGCACGTTTATTAAATAGTGTTTCGCTTTGTTTAAAAAAATCGTGGAAGAAGAATTGTATTGTTCGTTTTATCGATGTTGCATAACATTCATCAGGTAGACAGTCGGACATGACACCCGAACTGGCACAACTATTGGGCGACTAATTTGCGTTAGAAAGACGATGAAGCAATCTCGTGACGACGTTTCCGTTTGGGAGAGGAAACTCTCACCTCTGTTTGCGCAGTCCCTTGATGATGATTAATTGGATGACAATTCGAAAAAAATATCTAATTCCGCAGTACCACAGCAGTCGACAAACGTTTGGCTATATTCGAACTTCACGCGCGACTGTTGGGCCTTTTTGTGATCTCTAACACTCTTTAAAAGTGGTGTTTCCTTGCTAGTCACGGTGATTGCAGTCCACCTCACCTCATCTAGATCGTTTCCTCCACAGGCCGATTTCCGGCAGCAGAAGTAGTTTACTCCGGATTTCCCAATCTTCATCTTCACTTCTGAAAAAAGTGTGTTCACTGTCTCAAAACCGATTGGTGGAAGTTTGATAAGTAAGGGCAGAGGAGCCCTCCGCAGCCAGCGCTATTGACGCTGAAAATGCAGTCGTTTACTAAAGGTGCCGCCAAGACGATCAGTCCCATTGCACAGTCCGTCAGTCGCGGAAACGCTGAAGATGCAAAGGAGAAGAAAATTGATTGGCTGTTCAATTTGATATAAAAAGCGACCCCGGACAAACTTTCAAACTTTTTTAAACGACATAGATTGTTTCATTTCATTTAATTCTATTAAAATGTTCGCCGGTGGCTTAACAAATTCAGGTTTAAATATTAAGTTCTTAAATACTAGGGGCGGTGGAAGCGTGAATGCGGACAAAGTTTTTGTGTTATATAATAAGATACCCCAGAGCACTAGTTAAATGCTTTATATAAAAAATATTTTTTATAAAAAATGTTTGCTAGAGTAAAGTCTAATGTTATTTTCATCCAACAGTTCCTAGTTCAAAAGCGATAGATTGATCCTGCATATTTTGTCTTTTTTGCTCATTTATAAAAACAAAAAAACTTATAAAATGAATGAATACCTGAATAACTAACCAATAATACAATTCTCATTACTGTTTATGGTATATGTCCTTTAAAGATCAAGGTGTAAGTCCCTCACAAGAACACTAATTTGCAGTTATTGTTAACACAACACAACGCTTTTTACACAAAACATCAAAATTACAGAAAATTGTGCGTTCCGCACGATGGTAATTCTAAATCAATAAGCATGTTCCTCACACCGGGAACATTTACTATTATGGCGTATGATTGACTCCCCAACCGCCATTAACACTCAACCCAAGATGTGCTACTCGACCCAAGTGTTGTCTCGTTTGCCCTGATGTGATGATGATGATCCGTGTGTATACGATAATCGGCGTCATTGAATTTCATTTAATTAAAACATTAGATTCGCATGCCTGTCCTATCCTGACCTCCTGGCTAAATCACAGGTAAAAGAAGCCCTCTAAGCACTATCGACACGATTGAGCGACATTTGTATTACATCGAGTACCACCACAACATCGAACAACGTAACGAGCATACGAAAGTGAAATTGGGGATGTTTAACTGAGGTATCATGCGACCTTCTCCGAGCAACCGGTTTCAAGAGGGAAGTCTCCATACTCGTAGTTCGAACGGGACCCTGCATCACTTGGGAGCTGCCAGCATTCCGAAGTTGAAACTGAAAACAAGGGATTCATTTCTTCAAAGTTAAGCTGCTGTGGCTATCTCTCATCGATCGCATCGCATTACAGTCGTAGGGCAAGGCTCCAGACTCCAACAGGAATACCGATCAAAGTAACCATGATGTTCCGCTCTTTTTACGTTGCTGTTGCTACCGTCGTCGGCATAGTAGAGCGGATTGTTGCACCCTCGAAGGGGAGGTCATTACGTACCAGCACGAAAGATCACTCCGGTTTCCGAGGCATAACTGATTAACAGACATATAATTCGACAAAGAGATAACATTTGTTGAACATTGAAGAACCATCAATTACCAAAAGTGAGGTAAAACAGGAAAAAACCTTTGCTACTATTCCAATTTTTGCGCAAAGCGCATAGAGCCAGCGGTAACGTTCTTCGAGTCGCAGGATTCGATAGATGGAGGATTCGGAGTTTCAAGGGGTTTGCCGCGTGGTGCACTAAGCAACGGAGATTACCATTGTCGTTGCTTCAGACCAATATCGCATGGCGGTTGTACTTGCCGGATCAAAAGAAGAATCACTTATCGCGGCAGAGGGTCATACAAGAAGAAGAAGAAAGATACAAACGTTTGAACATCGTGCAAAGAGTACAACTTCTTCTTCTTCTTCTCTCTATCAACTGGGGCAAAGGCTACGTACCAAAATCGTTCATTCCACTTTTAACCCATTTGGTTTTTATCGTTACCGAGAACCAGGAAGTTGGGTAGGTTTTCTGCTGTAAGTAGCTGGCTTTGCCAAAAAGCCTCGAGACTGTGCCAGGGTTCCATCCATCCACAAGCAGATTCTATTATTCGATCGTATGTCAAACCGGTTATTTGACATAGAAAAGTGCCAAGCATATGCTCATTAATTGACTTTGAAGCCATTTTAACGTATCTAACGGAATGGTGTCATTGCAGTTCAATGCGAAAAAGTTGGACTGCAATTTAGTAGTTTAGTGACTACTGGTGTTACGTAAACGGCGATCTTGGTCAATACAACACAAATTGTAGCTGGAATCAATAAATTAAAACGCTCACCTTTCGGACATTTTGTTTGAAAATAGGTTTAAGGTAAACGCAGTCGTGCTGATGTTTAATTGTTGTACAAGCGACTAACGATTTCGGCAAGTTCAAAAACGCAATTCCACGACTTTCTCATGAATGCCTCTTCTAAATGTCTACTTTAGCGATGCCAATATGTAAATGTCAAAAGTCGTTGTTCTGTAATGCTCCAAAGGGATTTCTGCACAGTTTTCCTTTGATTTATTTGTGCATAAATTTACAAAGCATCATTGGCACTATGAAAATTCCACGCCTCCCTCGAAAAACACTCTTACTTGTAATTAACAATCACGCGCCGTACGAAGGACTCTGGCGGTATCGGCACGATTCAATCTGTGGTTCGTGTTTTTGAAACTGAATTAGTCTGTTACCGAAACGAGACTACGGTACGCTGTTCATGGTGGAAGGTGGTGTAGTCCGGGAATAGGGGTCGTGTGGAGAGGCAGGGCGCGCAGCTACTGCCAATTTTCTAGAGGTAGACCTCAAATGGCCGCAATGCAAAAATCGTCCATATAATTCTCACAGCTCTGGTACTAGGTGTAAATCATCCTTCAAACTAGCAAACGTTTATTTTCACTACGAAGTGCTGACTATGAGGGCTCCGGTTATACGCTGCACAAGACATCTATTTCTGCATGTTTCGCTCCATCCATCTGATGACAGAATCGGGCATGCCTACCGTGTTTCACAACCTATGCCGCCCCCTCCCGTTGAAAAGTTTTTTTTAACAATTATTTATTGACAATTTTCCTTAGAAATTATTACAAACTTAAATCGATTGCAACCGTTTCTGTTACTGCGATGAAAGAGTGGAGCCTGCTTTGGTTAGCTCGGGTACGAGTGACCCAGGAATCGGGCGCAATAACGACCGACAACACTCTGGCTGCCGATTCACGCTAGCTTTTGACGAATGATCAGGTTTTTGCCACTGCAAGCCCCAAAGATCCTACCATCGTTGCTCTTCTAGGACCGCCGGAGTTGACGGCTTCGCATAATGTAATGAGTAAAGGGGCAATGAGTAAATGTTGCGCCATCCGCGTGTTGGTGTGTGATGATGCGGATTAATACCCAACAGATCGGAAGACAAAAACGGTGCTTTCCAGACCTTCTCAAATTACTCCTCAATCGCGTCCAACCAGGAGAGAAGACTGATATGATATGGAGCGGGAAAAATACTGATATGGCATCGAATACTTAAATTGGAAAAGACACCTTGACAATAAATGTTCTGTTCTTTCGCCGTTTAATAGCTATAGCTCAACATAAATTGGATGCAACAGACTCTCGGCAACCGAAAGTCCCATGACCCAATTCTATCATTTTTTTTCAAACGAGCTATACAGAAATTTGTTTTATAAGCTTCTTTTATAAGCTTACTTTATAAGCAAAAGTTCAGATTACCTTGCAAGGCTTATAGTTTAATAAGCTATCATCGTGCACTATTTAAACACCGAAAACTGGAAGCGGAAAACGCGTGATGTCCTTCGATACTATATCGAGAAGGTTTTTTTTGCTTATTTATACTCTACTTTTTATTTAATTAAAAATTTTACACACATGCATACATGAAAATGGATCAAATTGCATGAAAGCGCGTCTGTGTCGGGTGTGAGTTATCCACACTAAAATGCATGTGGATTTTAGGCTGCCATAAATTTCCCAAATTCCAAATGTCGAAACCAATTTCTTAAATCATCAAATATCTTAGGTCCACCACAGTAAAATTGATATAGCATACACCAGCAGGGTATGCATACGGTCGTAGCTGTGACCTTACTGCATGATTTGCATAAGATTTACGATGCTGTGAAGATGGAAGATTAATTCATAACATAGTCGCGGATGTAGTCGTGAAACAGAAAGATGTATAAATTAGTCAAAGTTTACAAAGCCATTATAGACTGATGTGGTATTTAGGTGCGAGGCATAATTGCTCGACAGAGATGTTTAGTACCCTGACACCACCAAAGGGTCTCTACGAACGATTTTCTTTAGGGGGACCATAATCTGCATTTTGGCCTCATGGTTGATTTTATAATGTGAGGATTTTCAATTATGTCCACTAAAGCTACGAAAACAGAAAAGAAAAGGTTATTTCAAGACAATTTTACATTCTACTATGTACTATTGTATTAGTTTAAGTTTTCTTAGCAACTTTGGTATAAATTCGATAAGTTAGTGTATGACCGCTTGAAGTTTGACCACACGCTATGGAAGTAATTATAATACAATGTTTCATTATACAATAATACAATGTACTATTGTATAATGTATAGTTGTATAATGAAACATTGTATCATAATTACTTCCATAGCGTGTGGTCAAACTTCATTCAAACATTCATACAATTATAATACAATTTGTACAATACAGAACTATGTTTTCATAACTGACAACTCTTTGTTATAAAAACGGCTCAGTCCGTTCTTCTAAGATTAAAAAAAAACTCTTTGTTGATCTACTTTATCCATTATGTTTGTGACGTTATTGTGATGTCTAGCAAACAACTTACCTAAAAACATGTATGCACTCCTAATGCCTCCCGTTTGATAAAAAGAACTGTTTTTCCTTTCAACACTAACAAGATGCACATAATTGATTTGTTTGTTCGATTGTTCGTATATTTGATTCGTTCCGAGAGTTTATTAACCTTAACTGGTTGCCATTAGATCTTTCAGATCGGCTGCGCCATTCCCGTTTGCGGTTTCAATTGACCATCAATATGTGCACCTCGAACCGGAAAATACAACGAATAGCAGCTACCATCCAGCTTTCCGACTTCGACCATTCAATACAAGCGCATAGTAGACACCAACCATCGCAAGAAACCGTGATGTTTTGCGATCCGTGGCTTTCCAGGGACTTTGACTTTGGATCGATTCCGATAAAAACAGTGTGATTTAAAGTGTGACGAAGAGTTTATTTAGGTGATTGGATTTATCGCTTGATTGTGTCACGATAATGTTCAGTGCGGGAAAGAAACAGCTGTAACAACAAATCGATCGCTGATTGCCAGCAAAAGTTTCGCATATGTCAATCTATCAACATTTGAAAATGAAACGGATAAAACATCGTAAACACACTAAAAATAATCGACTTGTTTTCAAACTTCAAACGAAGCCAGATCTAATTACTAGTCCGGCAACCCAATCTACCAATCATTATACAAAGAAGTATAAAGACGTCGATTCCGCAGCATGCCAACAAGTCAATATGTAGTAGACACTCTGTCGTTCTGTCTCTGTCGCTATCTCTGGAACACCTATTTTGTTATTCAACGAACTTGATGACATAACGTTTATATAGCAGAACAGGATCTTCAGAGAAAAAAATAGATCAGTTCTTCAGAATCCGATGCAAACATAATCGAAACCAGGCGCCAATTTTCGCATTTTACACAAAATGTATGCGTAACGGATGACACAGTCAGACGAATGCGAGTGTTTTAGTTTTTCTTTTTCTTTCGGTTCGTTACCTCTCTACTGACCTGGTTTAAATTACTTCTCAGTGTAACTCACATAGGAGCACCCGGTTAGCCTTCGACAGGCTCATTTATATTTGACTTCAACCGGTTGTTAATAATGATATACACAGCCGCCCATCGATTGTTATCAAAATTGAGTCTTTTTGTCGAAAAAATATGGTTGCAATAAATTGTTTATCGCCTATGGATTCGCACAGCACGATAAGACGGCCGGGTGGCTGCCGGGTGGCCTTATAGCAACATACCGCGAAGCATTTAAAATGGTCAAACCCGTAAGGGCAAGAACTTGATTGGCTACCGTCAAAAATTGCCAGCAATTATGCCTCTGCTTTCGCTCGTTCTCGTGCAGGACCTCTTTCCTTATCGCCCATCTCTACTCAAACAGCACATGGAATCATCAAAATGAGGTTTAAGAAGAAAATTTGTGCAATAAGGAGGATGCGCCGTTTATAAGCAGAAAATATTATAACCAAATTCCATGTTTTACGATGCAGCTCAATGAAACCTGCTTTTGTTATTGAAGTCTTCACGGCTGGGAAAATATCTTGTTGGGTTCTTATTGAATTTCATTTCGTTTCTTCAATGTTTAATAAACATTGTCGCTCACGGTTACATCAATGTTTGGTTTTAGGCATTTTAAGTTTTCGTCTCCAAACCGGTATTCCTATATTAGTATTTGTAATTTTTGTTTGTTTACTTCTTACGTCGTCATAACATTTGTGGAAGCGTATTTTGCAGCCCTTCCAGATTCTCGCTTAAGGCTATCTTTGAAAATAATTTGTAGAGACGTTCATTTTATGTTCTTTTTCCGTCCCTACTGGAAACACACCGAAACGGAACAGATGTGTTCTTCTCAACCACAATGGGCGCGGTTGGGGGTGTTAGGGGGTGACTTTTGGCATGAAGCATTATTTTGGCAAGCATCAAAAGGTAGTAAAATCAAGAGAAGCATAGCGCAAGTTAACAAGTGAGAGAAATGACAATTTTACCAGCGCTTTGGTCGTGAAACTCTGGGTTGCTCGATTAAATAAAATATACAACCCATAAAAAAATCAAAGCATTCACCGTTTGTAATATTCTGTTGTCTGTTTTTGATCTACTGCAGAGCTTCATACAAAACCCCGTAAATCTCAGGTGTACGCAGATTTTTCGAACTGCATCCGACACCTTAAATAGCTAATGCTGGCAGTGGATAGTTCAGTGTCTGCTCGATCGCTTAGTACTGAACCCATGGTACGAGCGCTTGTAAGCCTTAATTTAAAACAATAAATCATTAAAATTGATGATTTTAATTATGATTATTAATTGAATTATTAACCTTTTCTCGTGGTCCACCGTACCTAGCCTGAAGTGTGATGCAGTGCGTCATTTGCTAAGATCGCAAAGAGCATGTCCGATGCAAAACTGGTACTATTTTCTTACCTTCACCATAACCGTCAGTGGTTTTGCTGGTATCGTATACCGTGCTCTCATCGTTCTCATCGAGTTTAACCAACGAATCCAGCGGCAGTTGCCTCACATTAATGGATGAACTTCCATTGAACGCGGATGTATGAATCCCCTACGTGGAGTTTTCGGTACATCCATCAACCACCCGGGACTTCAACCAATTAGCCTTCGTTTTGTCTCCTTCTCATCGGATCCTAAGAAGGACGCCTATTTCGATGATTCTCCTGCTATCTCCCACTTTTTTTTTACAAAATCATCCTGTTTCTGCTATCTCCCACTGAAAACTCTCCATCTCTTTGATCTTTAATTTTTTTTTTCAGTCATACCCATTTCATACCGTTAAGATACATCCCGGCGCACTCAAACTGGCAAAGCATTCAGAAGAGCAAAAATGCACACCACTCGGTTGCACGTTGAAGTAGGCATGAAAACCAAAACACCATTTCTTTCGACTTTCAGTGTCGATTTGGTTTGTGTCGTATCGATCTCTTCGCGCGCTACTGAGCCACCATTGCCAAAGTGGGACAGATTATGTTTTTACTATTTCCTGTTTCTAAGATTAATATGCGGCTGGGGCATCCGTTGATGTCAAATGTGCTGCGGTTGACTGCGGTTGCTATAAATAATCATGTGGAAGAAGACATAGTGAGATGGGGTGATAGTTACCGAAAGTCAAGGACAACGGGATAGTAGGACAGCGAGGATGGAACTACAACTCCAGCAAACCAGCGAGAAAGAGAACGAAACGCAACTGACAATAAAGTGAAAATGCGATGGATGCATTTATTTTGTTACAATCGTTGAAGGGTGCAGAGCGTCATTTGTAGGCGCACGCTGCGTTTTAATTGTGCTGACAACAGTTCGCCGTGTGTGTGCATGTGCGGATGAAAGATACGGATATAGCAACCAAAATAAATAAAGGACTACGATGGGTTCCACTCGTACTTCAGACGACTCTGGCATGGTTCTGCTTCATTCATTCTGGCAGTAGGCGACACTTCACAGTAGGCGAAACATCTGCGTGAAATTTAGCGAGAAGTAAAAATTGAGCAAAACTGTTTATTGAGACCTGAGGACGATTAGGTTTTCTGATTGGCATAACATGTTGACAGTTTGCGGTAAGCCACGGTTTGGTCAGATGAGAACGTGAATAGTAATTTTAAGCGTTTGTGAACTTCGTCCTTTTTTGAAATACTTTTTCGTTAGTTTATGATGTTATTCTTTGAAATGGTGACGTGAAGCAATTAACTGTGTGCTACATAAGGTGTGTGTGTGAGGCAAATCTTTGCCTGCCATGTGTGTGTGAACGATCTAAATAGTTTTGTTATATTATGGAAACAATGGCAATTCCTGCCAAGAGAAGTAATATCAACAACCTCATATAATCGAGTTTCATTATGTCTGAAAGTCTTACTACAAATCTCTTGAGTTCATGTCAATGATCTTTGTGTGGTTGAACTTTACGCATCCTGAGACAAACGCTCCCTCCCAGTCATCTTATATTTTCTTCGCATTTAATTATAAATTGCTTGTCAAGAACATTTATATTTATAAATACGGCCCAGTCCGTTTTTCTAACATTAAAAAAAACATTTATAATTTTGCAAGCTATGCTCTGTGCAATATTCTCAAAACGCATACATGAATGCGAATAAAGAATGAAGAAAAAGAAACATACAAGCGCAACATTTCGACGGCGCCAGAGTCAGCATTGACTTGTTGACGCAGTCAATCACTAATGCACGTAGCAAGATCATCCGTTCACTTTATAAGCAAAGCGGACATACAGAAATTATTCTCACAGGAAAACCATAAGGCTTTGTTGACTACCGATTTCCGTTCGTCGCCGAATCGTGCTTGGCAAACATTAATCCGGCTGGTCAACGAATGCACACGTTTCCTGAGCCATGCACTCTGGCAGAGCGATATGTAATGAAAGGCGAGCAGTGCCAGACGGCTATGTATCCGGTTCGGACCCCGAAGATGCACCGATATTTGCTGCGAGGGCACGTGTTTTGGCGTTTGTATGGTTCCTGTTCGCATTCGAAGAGGATGCACTCCGCAACTGCAGTTATTGGTTTACGATTCTCTAGACCATACGATTCAATTATATGTTTCCGTTTAGCCGTTGAACATGAGTGTTTCCTCTCCTTGGCGTTCTGTTGGCTAAAGACAACTTTGTTGCAATTTTGTGTTGTTAATTTTCAAAAAAGGAGATCGTTTTTCCCTGTCTGTTTTGTTCAGAACGTTGACTGAGCAATTATTATAATCCTAAAAAGACTATTGTGAGGCTATAAACTATTGACCAAAAAAAAAGCTAAATGCAATGAAAAAACTGTTCACTAAGTGATATGCGTTGGTGCAGTGGTCCAAATGGTTTTATAATTGACAACAATGACATAGGCTTGAGTCCTCTATCGATGTTTAGATAATTTGTCATTATTACACTACACTTTGACATTGATCTCTAATGTTGTTCTTAACAAATCTACATGCAAGTATGGTACAAAACGAGAGTAACGAGTGACAGCAACACACGTCGCAGTCACGTGTCGCCGATAAATAGACAGTAAACTTATGTACAGTAAATTAGCTCTACGAATTCTACGAGGGGCGCACGATGTTCGTTTCAACAGATTGCTTCTCTTGCATCCCAAAAACGCGGACGAATGGTAACCGTTACGAAAGGTACACGTAAAATCTGATAGCGCAACTAATTTCAACCTTTTACCGTATATCTTTGCTTCCTGCTTCCATGTTGGCCATGTGCAAAGCGTGTGTTTGCCAAATATTCTGTTATTCTTCAACGAACATTAACTTCCCTGCGTCACTTCATTTCCGGTACGCCGTGGAAATTAAGTTTCCGGATAGCATGATACATGCTACGTTAAGGGTCAATTATATATTGAAGAGAATACACATCACGAATACAATCTGTACATGGCGAAGTTCTCTGGGTGTAGTTATATTCTTTCTTATATTGATATATAATTTTATATTGATTAATTGATATTGTTATTAAGATGATAGAGCAGTCGGTAACGCTCGTCGCTGTCACGCAGTTGGCCTGGGTTCGAATTCCGGGACTGGTTGTCACGCAGCTCGCCATGGTTTTGATTCCCGATACCGGCGTGACAGGGTATTGCATCCGTTACGAATAGCACCAAAGATATTAACATTGTCTCTGGTCCAGGCCAAGACCGCTCAGGCGTTGTAGCGCCAAAAAAGAAGAAGTTATTATGATGTGATGAGAAAGCACTTTTGTTCAGGTTAAAGGTCAACGCGTCTGGGTCGCACTCCTTCGGAAAAATCTCTTCCGGGAGCCGAACAGCTGTACTTTTGATGGGTGAGATAATTATGCGAACGTCAGCAAAGAGCTGCCAATCCTTTATCCGTTTAACATTTTATCCCTTTTGCAAATTGATGAGGAATTCGAATGAGGCAATGTAATGGCACAGAGTAAACAAGAAAGGTGCAGATCAACGAAATTAACTTATCTTGCCATCGGGGTTTAGTTTCGTGGCGGCTTCAATCATCGCTACTCTCCATAGGCAACAAAGTAGAGCACTAAGGAGTGTCAGTCGGCGACCCGTAGGCCCATAACGTGGCCCCGTTTTTAACACAAGACGGCTACGCTGGTGGTTGTTATTGTTCACCATGGAATGAGCTTAAAACATATTTGCGCATTCGCCCGTGATCCAGATGTTGCACAATGCTGGAACGTCTGGAGCCGGCGAGGGCGTTATACAATACCAGTCGGATGATCTTGGCAACGTCTCGCCGCAGTAGTTGAAAGGAAAAGTTCCGACTTCGAGTCAGATGCACGACGACAACGCCATTTCTGTTCACTAAGCTGCAGAGGTAGAACGTCGTTTCGCGGTGACCCCGACCAACAGCCTTAATATTGCAACGATGGGTGCCCTTCCTCTACGGAGGTCACCCGATAATCAGAGAGATACTACCGTTACTGTGCGTTGTTTTTGAATGGCCCAGAGTATCGGATGCCTTTTTGTAGTTTTCCTTGTTATTTTCATAGATTTAAAAACAAGCTTGAAGAACTACGGTTGCCGAACTTTTAAAGACATTACAAAATTCGTAAACTTACGAAAGCTGCTAGAATAACGTAGTTTCAACATCGAGTACATTTATGTGTAACTATTGCAGTTATCCTAAATAAAAATGTGTTGATTCTGTTTAAAATTGCTCGTTTAAACATGGTATTTTTAATATATCATTCTCCCATTTATTTTCGATTCTATCCCTGTATTATAGTATTAAATTATGTTCACACTTTTCATTCTCACAAATGTTGTTTTGTTATTAGTATTCTAATTCGTTAAACGTAATATTTACGACACGTCTCGGTGAGACATCTCGACCATGCGCACGGTTGTGGAAAGTCAGCTGCCTCTGTGCGCGTATATGCGTCTTGCGCAACCATGGAATCCGCTCGTTATGAAATTTGTCGATCCAGGCAAAACTGGGCTGGGCTATAGCTGATAATCCCAATGAAAGGCCTAAAGGCGCAACCCCGTTCCAGTGCGCTATTGGTCGCGGACTATGCGTATCCCGTTATTAAATGACGCACTAATCGCAGGTCTCGTGACGTCTCCATTTAACTCTTTCAACACAACAACTGGAACCTATTGCTTATCGCGCCTTTTTAAATGGTACAACATTTTCGTAATCTTCACAACTGCACATGATCGCGCCAATTGCGCCTCGCTCAACGATGGCAAATTTTGTCCACGCAAAGTTTCCCCTACGGGTTTTCCTTCTTCCGCATGTTATTTTATACTTTATCGTCATTTGGCACGCCCCCTAGGTTCACCTCTCACAGAAAAACGGCTCTCCTTGCGTCCAACAAAGCCTCTTGTATAGGTTCTCCAAATCCCAAAGTACAGAGCATGTTGTGCGGTGTGGCCAAAGTGGCTCAACGATGACTTGCCGATCTAGGGCCGGTTTGCGAAAATGAAACGTACCGTCCCGCCAGAAACACTTGAGCATAATCGCACCCGGGTCCGATGCTCCGGGAAACTGATTAGTAGTTGGCGTGTCGGCTTCAGCAGCAACACGAGCAACGCCGCACACGTCGTGCCACGACAGGGATAGGGAAAATTGAAATTAGTAATTATAATAATTGCAGAGGATCATAAATTAAACGAAACTAAATTGCCTTGCCATTTTGAGTACGAGTGCTTACCGGATGACAGGAAACATGGGTCTTCTGACTGCCTGGACAGTTTGTGCGACGAATTTAAATGGAGCCGGCAGAGTTGACGAATCAAAGGGAAAAAATTATTGAACAATTCATTATGGATGCCAATGAATTGATTTATCCATTATAATAGGTCAAATATGTTCTTCAAAACGTTATTTTTATTTTAACTACAAACCTACAAAGTCGTTTGTAGGTTTGTTTGTCAAACTATGTAATATACGTGCGCATCGCATATGTGAAACATAACCTCACTTAGTACTCTGGATCGATCTTCCGATCGTCGAATATTAATGGACTCTCACTTTCAGCGCAAACGAGAAAATCGGTTCAGTGTTTGATTAATGAGCGGCTGAGATGGGTCCACGCTTCAGCGGGGCAAAAACAGCACTTTTCTCGCATCCGAACAATTTCCGTAAGACGGCACTGCCCCTATCCTTACCAGCATAACAAGAACGTTCAAACTCTTAAACATGGGACTGATTAATTGAATTCATTTTGTAATCTTATCGCTCGGTGCGATCAGGCTTTCCGGGGCGTCGGGGCCACGAGTCAGTCAAAGCCGGTCGGTCAGACAGTCCGTCAGTCAGTTTCGTCTGTCGTCGCGTGGTTGATTAATTGGAGCTGATCTATTCGAGCTCCTCATAGCGCCGTCCGTGACTCGAGCCGTGTTCCCAGCATGACGTCCTTCGTCACCAAGATCCCGATCTTCAGAAGGACATTGCAATCCCATGCGCTAGCTCTTATTTCCTGTGCTATTTTTCAAACCTCGTGTAGTACACGGATTAAAGGAGCAAGTCCATGGATTCGTCTTCATGTGTGCGATGAAATGTGCGATGACTGTATCTTGGAGGAATCTGGAATTGATCACGGATCGCTCGCTCGGTGGATCGCGGATTGCAGGCTGCGGTTGCTGCAGTTCTCATGCAACCCCTGCATCGCTTCAGTCATCTAGTCGTGGCCTGTCTTTCTCGACAACGGCAGACTCCGATGTCCATTCTTTTTCTGCAAACGGGAAAAACATGATTCAAAGGTGGCGATACCCTCGACATACTCTTTGCTCCTTTCTTTTGTTTTCCCTTTCACACTCGTCGGCGAGTCAACGACGCTGAAAGTTAATTGAGCAATTACAACCAATAAATCACACCCGTATCCATGATTAATGGAGATCGAACCCAAGCCTCGACGGTGGTTTCTCCGAAAACCGACCCCAAGCGCACCGACTCCAGTCAGACGGTGAAGCTTTTATGGTTGATTTTAAGTGTAGAATAAGTCCAAATTATTCCAAATCTGCCTTTCTGGGTGCCGGACCGAGACCGTAAAATTTCGCACAGTTTCCGCGTGGCTTTTAGTCTGCGCTCCGTGTGGCAAAGGAAGGCACACGACGATCAATATATATTCACATTGAATTTACATTTTAATTATATCAATAAACATTACTGCCAAAACTGCCGCTGGGAGTTCATATATACTTGGTCCAAACTATTGAGCGGAGAGTGAGTGATATTAGGGAAGGGAAATCCATAAGTTCTATGTCATGACTTGGGGCCCAAATGTTATGCTCCGGACACGCCTTGCAATCGGCCGGGCGTAACATCCTCAAAGAAAGCTTAAACAGAACTTCGGGTAAGTGCCAGCGGTCACTTCCTGGAACACGTTTGAAACCCCATTTCTGTCTCATTCTTCAGAGTGCTCCGGTCGCACTGCGCGTTGCATTTATCGTATTTCTAGCTTGTGTTTTTGTTCCTCTTGAAATTTCATTAAAAGAGCCGATGCTCTTTTCGGGTTAAAATTTCTTCAGCTGCAGCCGTTTAGATACAAACCCATTTATTTTTTGCCAATTTTTGTTTTTGTGTGCGTCTCCGTTTTCGTCGGCAGTGGAAAGGAATCAGGTTAATAATGCTATAAGAGCATTGGCTTGAAATACAGAGAGTTCCACACGCGGGGCGGATGCAATTCGATGCCACCAATTTTCGTTGGCTGCGCGCGTTACATGGGTCGGTTTAATAATTTATCAAAGACGGGCAGTGGCCGGCTTGTAAAACAATTTGCTCGCTATGGCGCTGCCCTCCATGGGCTTTCGCCGAAGCCTTGTGTCTCGGTGTGTTTACTGGAAGCAGTGACAGTGAAATGGTAGCGGTGTACGCCGTAGACCACCGACGGTGGACTTTGAAATCGAGTGGGTTTCTCTCGTGGTTTTTTATGTGCGTGTAATTGGATCACGAGGCGAGCGGAATGCAAATTAATTGGACAATTCCGTTTGCGACCGAGGTGCCGACGAAGCGTTTGGTTTTCCTGGTGATTTTCTCAGATTGGGTTTCCGCAAAGCGAAAGAAATGTCCACCTGACCCGACCAGCCTGGGTACCGCGGCAACCATGTTGTTTGACTCGTACCGTCCGTGCGGTTTTCGATTTAATATGCAACAACGGCAGTGTTTCCTTTAGCTAGCCGAGAATGACGTTACAATTCTTTGTGCTCTGTCTTCCCGCGCGTGTTTTGAATTTAATTTTTTTGGGAACACGCACGGCAAAGAGAAGAAGATAATATTAAACATTTTATTTACAAAGTTGGAGAAAACATTGCTTCACATATTGATGTTATCACTCCCTTTGTTGCTACAAGCTATACAAGCTTTATGCTACATATGCAAGCTATCTGATGTTAATGATTGATATAAGTGAGTCGCTAATATTTCACACGTTTTCTTATTACAAAAAGTCATTTTATTACTACAGTTTTTTTTACGGACGGATTTTATGAACAAGCCAACGGCCCTTAACACATTGAAGATGGCAAAACTGGAAACATTGGTCAATACTGGATTACAATACGAAAGAAACCAGCATATACTTTATTCTATACTTTTCCTGACCGCCTTTTATCAAATGTTTTGGGTACTGCTAACATACGCTAAACAGATTTCTGATTATTACCATTTTCGTCACTCTTTTCTCAGAACCTCAGCTGGATTGACGGTTGGCCATTAGCCGTCTCCGGAGCCTTGGTGCTCCATCTAGGCACTTTTGATGAGTCGCAGGTCCACTCGCAGGATACATACCTCTGCATTCGTCCAGAGCCGCCCACAAACAAACCGGAGCTCTATGCCGTTTGGCGTGCTGCTGCCTCCGCATCCGAAGCGAACGCCGCACTTCGTCCTCCGATTGTCTATCGCAGATTGGATCCACTTCGTGATCCGATCACCCCGCTAGCCGTGGAAATGCTGACAGAAGATCTGGCCACCCTGTTGCAGAACCTGTTGGTCGGCATCGAGCGGGCGACCAGTCGCGTGCCACCCGAGAACCTCTCCTTCCCGGTTGTTGGTGGTTCGTCCTCAGTCAGTGTAGCATCGGAAGACGGTCCAGAAGTCGACTCCGGTGCAGCCCAGGAACCAGGCAACGATGTGGAAGACACAGGTGATGGTGCAGATCTGTACATTGTCTGCCCCGGAACACCCAAAGTTAGCCTGAAGCGACGCGAGCTGATCACCAAAAACAACAAACTGCTCATCAACAGCAAATACACGCAACTGAAGCGTAGCTCTGTAATCGCCACTCCGACGGCCGTCACTGCCACCACCGGCATCGTGGTCTCTTCCTCCCCGGTGTCCCGTATAGAGCCGGCGGCTGTAGCCGGCAGCCATGACAGTTCCGGTGTCTGCGGCAATCAAAACACCACTAACGCGGCGATCACGAGGCCGCTAAGAAAAAGTGAAAATGCCCCAACAGCAGCAACAACGCCAGCAATCATCACCAATAGTAATCAGCAGCAGCCGCGTAATAATGGCCTGAGCGTTGCTATTTGTGACACTGGCGGTGGGAAGAGTGGCGGTGATGATAATCACCAATCATCCACCGACGTTGGTACGCCGGTTGGTTCGATGCCCCTATTCTGTCTCGGTGGTTCCTTTCCACACATCGACAGCGACGAGGAGAGCAGCGACGAGCAGAAAAAATCAGAGAATGGTAAGTAGGGAGCGATATGGAGGATGCAAGGCTTATACAATACCCAACATGTGTCCTAACATCTTCTTTTTTATGTGGTGCAATCTTTCGTGCTTTCGTCACTAGACAATCCTCCTAAATGTCGCAGTCCTAAAGATTTTCTATTTCTGGAACAGAAACTAACAAACCAAACAAACCAAAGATGAATGGCTACGCACTCAAAGTTCATACAGGGATTATGCAAATGCACTTCCCAAATGGCTGCCTTACCAAAGGCTTCGAAAACTGCCCAATGGCCGTTTACGGCGTAATTTACTTTATGATACACCGATGACGTGGCTGTTTTCCGCCACGCCTGATGACCTAGAAGGGAAAAACCGGAACGTTCGGTGGCGATAACGGGATGTCCTAATGCGGTGACGAAGAATTTACATCGCGCTTTCCGGGCAGCAATTGGGACGCAGATAATGATTGCCGTCATAAAGCGAGTCTAATTCTGCGTGAACATGACACACACTCACTCATTCAAGTGATGACTCGTCAGGCTCATTGGAGGCAACGCTTTCCGAAAGCTGCAGTTTAATTATTAACCCTTTGACTACCGGACCTTGCTGCTGCGAACGCTGTTATTTGGCTGGTCTTTATTAATTGTTCCAATGAATGGAAAGCCAATCCGTCCGTTTATTACCTCAAGACAGCTCCATCAGCATCGTCGCTCGCATAATGTAGGTGATTTTTCTTTTCATGCGCGGCAGATTGCGGTCGTTTTTCCTTGTTGTTAACCGCGTAACCGCTAACGAGCGAGCGAACGAACGAAAGAACGCAACGATCGGGCAGCCAACGAACAGTTAGAATCGTTTCGGAGAAAATATGACCTATTTCTCGGTGGCATTCCCCGATCGTCATTCCGATCTGTTCGGTTATACCCTATACGAAAATTTACAGACACGTGGTCTTAAGAGCACCGGTTGTGTTCATGGTTTCGGCTAACGATAACTGTGAGTACGATATTGTCCAGCAAAGCTAAAGTAACCATATCGGAGCCAGAGTAACCAAGGCGAATCGACCGCCTGTCGTAGAATGGTATTGTAAATGAATCGGTCTTTCGCTTGTTTTTTATCCTTCGAATCTCGGTTCAAAAACACCTATGCGAGTTAACGGATTGTTGCCATTTTGAAGGAATACAATTTATTCATGCGTTAAATGAGGAAATCCTGTCAAATGAATGATTGCTTGTGAATTCTACTCGCGATAGGTCAAACTCGGTTGCTTCTACTCGCGGTAGTTCAAAACTCCAGCAACACGCATTGTGTGGCTCGTCCGTGGATCATCCGTCTCGCTGCTCCGATAAATCGGTTTCCAAGCAAAAAATGTCAGTTCAAAGCCTGACAGAGCATCAACTTGAATGAAAAATTTGAAGTTGGTGCTTAATACGGCTTCGTACGTTCTAATAATAATAAATAAATAAAAAACACGCATTGCGATGGAAAAGCTAATAGCGACAAATCCACACGGTACACGGCGACTGATGGTTTGTATACCGCAAAACGCATAACAAGTTCGTCTAGACGACGCAGGCGACGATGTGTTGGAAACCGTGTCGCAATTAGCATAACGCAGAGGACTAAAGACATTACGAGGCAACGCCGCTCCAATTTGTAGTCGATGTACTGATGAAGCGAAGGAAGCAAAGGAACGATGCTTCTTTCGCGCATTTGTGTCGCGGCCACGAAAGGCAACATAACGACTGGCTTTTACTGATCTACATATTAAAAGAGTTCCAGATAGAAGATTATAAAACTAGTTATCGTTACTCACAGTTGGTCTGTTTCTATTTAAACACAGTAAATTTCCCCATGCTTGGTCGGTGCCAATGAAAGCGTATACCATACGGTTTCTCGCGCAGTCACGTTTCGTTATTCAAGAACAGGTCTCATCGAATATCGCTTGATTATTGACTTTCCTATCTTCAGTGTTTTTAAACTTGTTTATTTATAACTTGTGGTTGACTCGAATTATTGGGCGTAGATCAACAGAATCGCATGTTGCTACCCGACATTCAGGAAGCGGAACACATTTAGTACCTTGGTTGGTCTGAACTAATTTTAAGGGGAATAAACGATACACATGAAAAGCGAACAAGCGAAGGCATGCCATCAAGTGGACATTGGCCTCATGTAGTTGACTTTATCTTCCATCCACAGTCTGTAATGCATGTTGAGCCTCCCTGTTGTGGTTTCTTAGTTTCGGCATTGGTTTGGTTCCGTTTCGCGAAACATTTATGTCAACACGACGCGACAGCGGCAATTGATGGTACCGTTGATGGTTTGGCTGCGGTCACGACTCCAAGCGATATGCCGGAAGAGTCACAAGCAGCAGCAAAAAGGATACCTTACGTCAAACAGAAAATCCTGCACCACCATTTCTAGTCGTTCTGCTGTGCACCATATGGTGAACGGTGACGTACAGCAATTAAACTGCCTCATACACTTCAAAAAGACGGCTGCTGTAGATACGAGACACGGACTTTCAAAATAAATCACATCGATGCCGTAACGCCACAGACGAGGCCCCAGAATCTTAGGATTGGCTTGCGGCGTTTGCGGTCGTTTCCGCGAACGGTTGACGAGCTTCCGGCCGATGACATTTATCGCCCGCAAGGGCCGATCGGTGGCGTTGTCGGTAAACCCGACACCTAAATAATCTCAACATAGAAACCGCATCGTCATCGATCATCGGGCGTTACTGGCAGTGGCAACTAAGGTTGAAAACTATCCGGCCGGTGGAAAGAAATGGTTGCTAGAGAAAAAGGAGAAGAAAACAACCGATTGATGGCTGAAAGTGAATCTGGTAAACTTCCGGGAACTGCTTCAGCCAATTGTGAAACACGCATCAAGTGGGATGATGCACCCGTTGATCGGGTTGTTCCATGGTTGTTTGCATTGCAGTCGTACCTTCCTTCGTTCGTACTGTCGATCGCTGCGAGTGAAGGCACTATCTTTCAGTGCCAGCTCTTTCTTGTCATTGCAAGTGATTAACATGTCCACCGCTCTATAGAATGCGACGCCTTAGTCGACCGAAAGCGATACGTGTCTTCCGATCAGATGATTGATCGAAATTGTCGCTTTGCCGTCGGATCACTGTCAGTTGCATAGGTTTAGTGGCTCGGTGTTAGTGTAAACAATATATATAAAAGGTTGACCTCTTTTTACACTTATGTAATGGAATCGTACGGAATCACAGCCACAATGCTCATATGGTCCGTACTATTCTATTCGTACTTCCGTACTATTCTAATTCCTCGAACAGAAGCATTTCCACCCACCGACGATCAATTGTCCCAAGAAAAATGTTCCGATTGAAGAGCGACGAAGAAAAATTAGTAAAAAAACACAATAATTTTAACATTATGATTCCACACGAGTTCGTTGTAGTGTTGAGAAGTAAAATATCAAGAACAAACACAGTTTGAGGTTTAAAATATCAGCACAAGCCTTTCATGAGCCCTGTTACTCGGGAAGACAGAAGTTCATCAATGTCACTCATTAATCACCGACCGACTGACCTCCTTAAACACCGGGGACGGTACCAAGTGCCTGGATCAAGTTCTCCACTTTAGGACCAATAGAAGAAGATCACCAATCAAAGTAGAATCGATCCTCACGCAAGGTAGGAGACGAGTTTTTTCAAAGAAAACCGAAAAAACTATGTTTCAAAGAGTGGTGTAAATTGGACTTTTCATTCTCGGGTCGTACCCTTGAACATAAAAGCGAATCACCCAAAGTGGCGTCACGTCTATCGTATAACCTTAGCGAAAGGCCACCCAGAAACGGAGGAGATTCCCGTTACTGGTAAAAAGGGTCTTCAGTGTTGTGACGACCGCCAAATTATACCAACGCTTATTTACATATTCAACACGGTGAGATATCGTGGTTTTAAATGTATATGACAAGGGAATCGGAGTCACACGGGAATCCGCCGGAGGATCTTTCATCCAACCTGGCTCACCTGCTGTGCTGAACGCTTTTTCGTCGACGTTGGAATTCAATCCCTCCTTTCCTTCCCCACACGAATTTCGACCGTTTTCAAATGTCGTATCCGCGGAAACGGAATGTTCGTGGACAGGTTTCACGCTCCTAGTACCCAAAATCAACATGATCTCATTGCATGACCCCAGAGGCAAAGAACTTACTTGTATATCACACCACAATTTCCGTGTAGCGGTGCATCGTAACTGCTTATCAGTGACTACGTTCAACGCTGTCTTCAATCGACATCAGGAAGAAGTCGCACTCGTAAGACTTCTTCGGTGGTTTCGTAATCCACAGGTCCCGAGAACCATCTCTCTCTGACTCTTTCGTTATCTTTCACTCTTTTTTCTCTTTTTTCTCAGTCATTTCATGCCTGTGGTCGGATCGTGAATGGCCCTTGGGCATTTCAATAAAAAGAATCGTGTGATGTTGGATGTCGGTCGTGTGAAACGATGGGACTGAGAACCGGGACATAATCTGTGCAATCTGTGTGGACCCACCGTTGAAACGAATTCTACAACCGACTAAAAATACCGAAACGCACCCTTAAGGGGGTTCAATCGATCCATGTGTGTGTTGGCGAGCTTCAGGAAGCTTATCTTTTGCACGATTTTAGCTAATGGAAAATATGATACACGATTTTTGTGTAATTTTCTTATCGAGGTTAAGTCAATGTAGATATCGAGGAACAGGGCCAGTTGGTCGAGCGAGCTTTGGAGAAGGTACAACTTCGAGATCGAGATCGCACAAGAAAGAAAGACAAAGAAGTAGTAAGAAAATTACAGGGACAGAGAGAGCGCGGTAGAGAAAAACCTTTACATTGAAAACGGGGTCAAAATTTTCCCCTTTTCTGTCTTAAAACCCTAAACATTTCACCCGCTAATTGATGACCGCCTTATGCTTGGCGTGAAGCGATAACAGCAGGACTGTGTGCTGCTTATGCTGGTGTTGCTTGCGTAAAAGCGTTCGATTTCTCACGCAAACTGATTACGGTATCAATTACAGGTTTTCTCAAAAGTTTGCGCAACAAGTTGGTTTGTGAATATTTTTATTTATGCTCAATATTTTGTTTTATGCACACCTTGGACCACAGTGTTCTGCGAACGATCGACTTTCTTTAAAAAGAGATTACTTAACTATTCACTAATTACTTTTATTATTTACTGATTGCTTTTATTAATTAATCATCATTGAGCACAGCCACTTGAACTCAATCCAAAGATTTAAAAAGTCATTCTCCATTCCAGTCACCATTTCGTGCGATGTTTCGTACAAGTTGTCTAATGTTTTCTCTGTTGTTCCCTTCTCTACTTGCAGCTCCGCATCTTCCTTACGAAATCGTCGCCCCGCGCTCGATACGCGATCTGCCAGAGAAACTCTTAACGTCAGGAATTTCAATACCAGGTACTGTACGGCCTTCTTCTGAGCCCCACTGGATCTGTCGTTCGCTCTATTCCGAAAGAGTCTGCGAATGTCACACGATCTCTGCAGCTTGTGGGAAGCTGTGGCGGGTTGTTGGGTGGGAAAATGAAAACTTTTCCTTTCCGTGACATGAAAAGAGAGGAAACTGTTGGTGTGGCACCGAACGTGCGGAAGATCCAGCCAAACGATCTATTGCGGACGGTGACGACAACGACGATGACGATCCGTTGCGGTCGGCAAACCGTTCAGATAGATGATCCGTTCGATCGGTCGACCGATCGATCGACAAGAATGCGGGAGAGTGAAAAAGAGGCGTGCGAAACGACCGTGCGTGCGTGAATTGCGGTCTTCTTTCTCCTCTCAATAACGCCACCGCAACAACGACTAAACCGACAACTTCCGCGAACCAACGTGCGGTCAATCGAGTAGATTGTCATTTGCGATACGACAAGGCCCACCTTCACTGGTCTTACTCTTACTCTCATTTTGCGACGGCCACCGAGGAAGAGCGGGGAAAGTATCCTTTTTCATCCGTTAGATGCCGACGCTACGATGTGACGGACTCACTTTTCATTGGACGATTATGGTGATCCGATGACATATGAAGCTGCCGACTTCTCCCAAATTTTTGTTCCTGCCAGCACTGCAACTGCAACCTACCGTGAGTGCATGTCTGTGGACAACATGAAGAGCGCTTTATTCGAATCACCTTCTTCGCCCCAGCCTAAAGGGGTGGAACATGCGAAGTGCTGCTTGCTGGAAACGCGCACACAAAAGACGATATCAATAGTCGATATTGGAGTTGAAGTTGTTCAAGAGGTCATGTCCGATGCTGCCTCTGCACTGTTCCATCTTTGAGATGCATGACAGCGGGAAAGTCCTACAAGCTGTTGTAACGATCTTTTTACGAGCGCGGTATTTGGTCCCGCGCCAACCCCCTCTGCCATGCTGGTCTATAAAATGGATCCCAGGCCAGCTGTGTGACTACGACGAGTGTCACCGACTATTCTATAACTAATTATTGTCGTTTTATCGTTAGGTATGGTTCCAAGATGTACGGCCTGTTTCACTCATTTCATGTACCGATTAGATCGCGAAACATATGTTTTAGCGTACGATAACGATCTATAGCGCAACATCAATCATAAATCGTGCCTTCTTTCCGGTGGCGTTGGACTTGAAAGTGTTATTGGACAAGTGCTTCTGCCACTCGTGCGTGGAATGCGCGAGTAGGAATGAGTTCCACTACTTATCTGGTGCATATCCATGCACAAGGGGGCCGCTCTAAAACTCGTGTGGTGCCGTACGATGGTGTACCGAAACGCCCTTTTTGGAATCACTCTCGAATAACAGGACATGAGATTAGTAGACGAAGTCACCCTTCATGAGCTTTCGTGTTCAATAAATGAACGGAACAAATGACAACAACTCCTAAATTTATATCAGTTCCTCTGGCCATAAACACACAGAGGAAAATAGCTGCTACAGGCACGGTTGGTATCATAAACGCGATGGAAGCCAGCAAGTGATGCGGACATGGCAATTGAACATAAACGTCACCCCCAAGTAAACTCTTGCAATCATGACCGTGTCGATCGCTTCGCCACGTTTTCTGCCGCCGCAAGTCGACGCGCCATCTTTGGAGCGGGAGAAAACAAGGCGAACAGAGTATGGCAACAGCAGTGAGCGGAAAACAAATGACTGATATTTATGCTTCGCCGTTATTGTTATTGTTGTTGATGGTGCCACAGCTCGGCGTAGCTTTCATCTGGTTAGTTTGGCTGGCGTGCTGCTGACCACATGCCGGGTGAAGACTTGCGTTCCCGCTGGGGGTCTTTTTCTTTCACTCTCGTGACGATATTGCTGGCTGCTGGTTTGTACCGGTCTTACGAAGCTTCCAGTGTTGAGCATGGCGCAGCAACCCTTCGGCAGGTTTCGCCAGGACCCCGCAGAGCTGAAGAAACCCTGGGGATTCACGAAGAAGGCGAAGAAAGCCATCTGGGCGACCCTTTTGGTCGTTCTTTTGACGATAGTGTTTTATACTAATCGTCATGGATGCCATCACATCCAATAATCACATTCATGTATTCGCTCCGTCCATCATATATCGTTAAACGCATGCCGGCGTCGGGTCGATGTTGCACAATCCCTTACGTGTGCGCACGACATTTATCAATCACGCGGCAGCGCAGCGTTTGGCGCTATTTCAATTTGTAGTAGCAGCGCTTGCATCACCGTCAGATCGATTAACGATCTTCATTTAGTTTATTTGTGGGCCGAACTCCAGGGCAGTTTCAATCATGATCAAATAAAATAAATTTGGTTCGAATTTTATTCCTTGGCATCTGAGCATGATCGATAAGAGCCCCCTTTTCGCTGACTACCTCACGATCGCTGATCATAATAATGCTTAAAGTCCTTCTTTATATGAATCGGTCCATTCCGATGGACGTTAATCACAATGGGTCGATGGATCGATGGATGGTTTGAAGGCCTAAACCGGAACGAAGCCCATATGCCGTGGATTCATTTGTTGAATATCTAGCCTACGACGTCAAGGAATAAATTAAAGAGGCGAGCCCAACTGAGGAGAACAATAACATGTTTTCAATGGTGGCCCCAGAACGTGAAGTAATTATGCGCTGAGAACGACACCTCACCTAAAGCCCCTCCGCTGAGTTCCTTTCATGCCTTTCTTATCCTAGGCTGACGGGGCATTGTGCATGTTCATGCGGGCCTGACCCAGTTCTGAGTTGATCAGTAGCAAAAAGCGCCAAAGTGTGCGTTGCAGGCGCGTACTTTGCAGACTCCGACTCAAAACATAAATCTATTCCAGCTGCCACTGGCGATCCAGGTTCTTGGGATAGGAAAATGAATGGCAGTGAATGGCGGAATATAGCATTTCGTATTCCATTTAAGATGCTTGAACAACGCCAACACAAGGTCAGACATGACCTCCGATTCATTGCAAGAATTTCAGTCATTGATTTGTCCATAGTTTGTCTTATTGTTCATATGCTATAAGTTCTGCGGGCACATACTTTCCAGTAACCATTTAAGCTGGGTTGACTGGCGCCATAGATGCGACGTGCCTTCGTTTCCGGTGCGATTCGTATACGATTCTCTTTATCTGGAAAATATAATGTACCATATCTCGGAAATAGAAATTGGCGCAACGCATCGATTTCATCGGTAGTGAGTCAAGAATTGTTTGACATCACAAACTCAGCTCACTCGTCAAAATATAGAGCTTTTAATCTTCAAATCATGCATTCTTTCATGCTAACGAGTCGTGCGACCAAAACCGAAAATCTGAAGGAGAGGACGTCACACGATTTCTCTACAAAACCCTCCGGTGATAAATTTCTCGAAAAAGGGGCTCGACCGTCACAACTCTGCGCGAATGGCGCCGGAGTTTCTGCTGCTGATTTATCGGCATAGAAGCACGGCGGCGAGAAGACAAATGCATCTCGTTAAGTGCATCCTTCATCGACTTGCGGAATGTGACAAGTGAAAAAATGCAAAAACCCAAGGCACCTAGCAGCGGTCGCTGCTGCAAAACCGGCAAGACCTGCAGGCTGTAGTGTAAAATATTAGGTTGGGGAAAAAGAAATCCATTATTTTCTCAGTTGATGACTTTAGTGATCGATATCTTGTGAAGTATCGATCGTACAGTTTCAAATTTAGGCTCGTTTTAAAGCTGATACTATCCCCTTAAAAAATGCTTTACTGTTTATTGTTTGTTCTATTCGTTTGTGAGTTACAGGGTGTTAACAATGGAAGTAACCATAGAAAAAATACGGTACATTTTACAATTTTTCTTTGAAAGAGGCGAAAATTTAAGCTAGGTGGCTGAAATTTTGCATATTGTTTATGGTGCCAATACTATAACAGCTAGTTGTGATAAATTTTGGTTTCGTTGACCCGTTTCAGTTATTTTTGATGTTAAAGATGCATTTTACCCAGGCAGACACGTAATCGTAAATGTTGACAAAATCACAGAAATAATCAAAGTTGGTCGGCATGTTAGTAGTCAGAGCATCGGCCAGGACCTAAAGATTAACAATCAGACAGTTTTAAGCCATTTGCGCAAAGCTGGATTCACAAAGAAGCTCGATGTTTGGGCGCCACCTTATTTACACCAAAAAACATGATGGCTCGAATTTCCATCTGCGCAATTTTGGCCAAACGGAATGAAATTGACACATTTCGTAAACGGATGGGTACTGGGGATGTTAAATGGGATACATACGACAATACTGTGTGAAAATGATCGTGGTCTAAGCGTGGTGAAGCAGCTTACAGGGTGGTCAAACCAGAACTTACGGCCAGTAAGGTTCTACTGGGTTTATGGTGGGACTTGAGAGGAACCGTTTATTGTGAGTTGCTTTCGTGTGGTCAAACATAAAATTCAGATCTCTATTGTCAATTACTGTACCGTTCGAAGCTAGCAATTGACCAGAAACGACCAGAATCGGCCAACGAAAGGGGTTTTGTGTTCCAACAGGACAACGAAATGTGACGCACGTCTTTAGTGGCTCACCGGGACTTGACCGGAAAGTCCGGGAGCTTGGTTGGGAAGTTTTATTGCATCCACCGTATAGTCCGGACCTTGCACCGAGCGATTGACACCTTTTTCGGGCATTACAAAATTTCCTGAGTGGTGAAAAACTGAGATCAAGAAAGGATTGTGAAAATGGATTGCTCGAGATTTTCGCCAAAAACGACTAACCCTTTTACAAAAGAGGCAATACAAGCCAACCTTTGAAAAGACAACAAATTTTCCAACAAAACCATACATATTTGACGAAAATCGGACCATCGGAAGTATCGTAAATAATGTTTTGAATTTCACCCAAAAATAATGGATTTCTTTTTCCCCAACCTAATATTAGTGTAATCCGAGAGATTACGGTGTAAAGCTTGGACAATTTTACAGTGGCAGTGGCACCTTCCGGTTGACAAGAGCCCAACCACACCACGCACGGGTGCGTCATTTACGCACGCATTTGCGGCTCCGAACCGGGACTAAAAGGAAGTTCGACCTTTTGCATTGACTTCATTCGCCATTTTTACGTTTTTGACGCGGCAAGCACATAGTACAAGCCCTCGCGGGGGACATAACATGCCAGGTTTAAAGGCACATTGAAACATGCACTTATTTAACGATGTCTTCATCGACTGCCGTGCCGTGATTTTCTGCTCGTTAACAAAAATTTATTGCTATTTGTCCGAATCGCGCGCATGCACCGTGGAAGAGCCTTTGGTCATCCCTCAGGAGCCGCTCTATGTCTTAGCGGGCCAGTGTCGAGGACCAACCTTCGAATTAGCAAGTAAATGAGGGGCCCTTGGGTAGTTGAGGGTTGGTGAATGTTCACAATTAGCAATCGCGGAGAGACCGTGGCCTGCAGCATCAGATGTCCGCCGGCATCCATGCTACTACTGATCGTACAACCCTCGAATAGAATGTGTCACTTTCGTTGCCATTACCGTCTGCACCCCTTTTCTTCCTTTCTGATAACCACTCTTTCTCTCTCTCTCTCTCTCTCTCTCTCTCTCTCTCTCTCTCTCTCTCTCTCTCTCTCTCTCTCCCTCGCTCGCTCGCTCGCTCCCTCGCTCTCTTTCTCTTATGCTCGGACAGGCGGCGACCTAGTGAATCCACTTTCTTCCTTCTAAGAATTTGTTATTCTCCATCAAGATGTCCACACAGCACGAACACATTCGTCCACCCTAAATCGCTTGATCGACCGAGTCGCGTGTGGTTTTTGTTTTGTCAATTCTGTTATTTTTGTCCGTCAAAGACCTTCTAAGCGCTTTTGACCCTCATCTCCATGTACCGTAGGGCGTTCACCAATGGAAAAGACCACCCGAGGGCGGTATTGAAAAATGAAAGTGTCAATCAAGCAGAAAGGGTTAGATTTTTCCCTTGTTTCTTTTTCTTTATCTTTCCCTCTCTATCTCTCTTTTCTCTCGTTTTTTATTCTATCTTTCTCTCTCTGCTTCTTTCTCGTCCTCGCTCTTCTCTTGCTGTCTTCCTGCACCCTATCCGTCTGCTGTCAATTTAATGATCCTAAAATGGGTTTCCTTCGCCTGCATGCGGGCAACTTACGTTGGTACGTATCGTTGGCCCTGGTCTTGGTAGCGACAAGTGATGAATACTGCCCAAGGGAATCTCAAACTGAGGACACGAAGGTGCAACATGCGACATGCAGGCGGAAGTGTATATACACTATCTACGAAGACATCGCTCTAAAATCATCCTTAATTATAGTGACATCAGGGGATTTCGGAATCAGTTACGCTAGTTTCCCGATTGAAACAAATAAGCACAACTTTGAAATACATAGTGCTGAGGCTTTCAATGTGTCCGCATATCGCATACATATCACTCACAATGTCGTCAGTAGAAGTACGTTTCACGAACTTGAGGTCGGAATGTAAACGAACGATTTAAGAGATTTTGCACTAACTGCGCGGAATATAACATCATTCAATATTTTTAACAAATTCCCTTCCTCCTGTGAAACGATATTGTAATAAACGAATCCCGATGCATATTGTAGAAGAAGTTTGAAAACAAAACCTGAAAAAGAACGTCAGCTAGTCACCAGCAATATACACCAAAATTCCATCACGCAAATTGGTTTCATCGTATAACATCGAACAAAAGCCTTAATTCGTTTGTAACAATGATTAAAAAACATTATCTCGAAGCTTTTTAAATTAAACCTTGTTTTCTCACTGACCAACCGTCGATATCGACATACGGAGAAATGAAATGCATTCGCACAGATCGAAAGTTTACGATTTCGAACGGTGAAAAGTGGGCGCAACCCTTGCCCCGATCCCCATTAAAAGAGTTTTTCTTCTCCATCGCAGTCCGTACCGTGCGCAAAAATCTAGATATAGTCCCTCAGCAGGTGCCTGAGGTACACTCACGCAGCGTTCTGTGTAGCAGCTCACTTTTCGCCGAAGACGATCCCTGGTAGATGTACGCACTTTCGCTCTCACTTTTCCTTTTCGATGTTATCGTTTTACGCAATTGATCCGGTGAACATGATGCCATGGCGCACCACAGGGAGTTGGCTCTTCCTTGAGCACGTTGAAATCCAACTTTAAGGAATTGTAGCCGCGCATTGTAAAGCCAGTGGAAATGACCCGAAGCACGTTCAGCAGAAAAAGAAATTGACCAGCTAAGTGCGTCTTCGACGGTCAATCCCTTCGCTTTTTGGAAGGCCTTGGAAGACTCTCCCGGCTATGGTCGCCAGTTATTCGTTTTCCCTTTTCTGTCCTTCATGGGTGATAAAATTTCGCGTAAATCACTTTCACGCTAAATTTTATGGACCTCAGACTGAGCCGTAAATAATTTCGTGCAGTCTTGTCCAAGTCCAGGAAGTCCGCCCAATCCACCGTTTAAGAAAATTCCCACCCATACGAAGCTCCTTGGGGCCGTTCAGAAAACTGCCTTCGTTGCGATTGTGACGCGATTCGTATTGATTTATTTGCACACTAGCGAACATGATCGGCGCTTCCGGTCAAAGAGAGACCAGCGGTGTGGTTAAGGTTTCCCCAAAGGCTCCCAAAGATCGCCCGGTGATCTGCCATACACGATAGCATGGCATCCCAGCAAGACACCTCTTTCGTAACCATGTTAATGGCCAGGGATAATTTTTTTTTTGCATTACATCTTACGCCATACGTTGCCCCATAGAATACCTTCAAGGTTTTGGTGTTGTGAAAAAAGTAACTTCTCGCATGGTAAAAGAGCAAGTGATTCGGGACTGATTACAAAAATGGGCCGAAACAGGAATTAGTTTCGTGTTCAATAATGTATTAAGAAGCAGGAGATGCACTAAGATAATTCTTTCTGTTTTTACCTTCTTATGTCCACCTCCCTCTTTATGTCTCTGTTTGTCCTGTTAAATAGTGAAAATGGTTAAAAAACAAACATATTACCCCACAAACGTACGTGCATGAACTATTTCTTGCTATTGCCTTTGATAAATATCTTTTAAATCATGAAATATTGGGTCCTTGAATTTGGGTTTGGGGGTAACAAAGGTTGGGTTTCTTCTTTTGCGTGTGACCATGTTTCCGTACCAATAACCGATCGATCGATAACTTATTTATTTCTCTCATCCATGCGTATGCTATCTTATTCCAGGAACGCACGATCGTTCTGGTTCCCCAATTATCTATATCGAGGTGGAAAAAACGATCGAATCGAGTCTAACCTGTTATGAAATGGCAACAGTACTACTGTACTACAACACCCTACCGATCCAAAGGTAAGTAGTATTGCAGTGTGCAATCATTTAAGATTCAATTCCGATCCAATTTGTAAATGAGCTGAATTCAGAATTTGTATTATATAACTTTTTTTCAAACAAGATTAAATGGTCTAAAAACAAAAAAAAACATAGATTATTTATGATTTCGCAAGAAAGGTTAATTTTCGCAGAGACCATTAACGAAAAACCAATAATTAGCCGATCGGTTTCGATTAGTGTCCAACTTCTCGTGGAAATGTTTGCGCCCCTTTCAAACTCAACGCGATTCTGAAAGAGCCACAGGGCATTTTTGCGATCGTGTAAAGCGTTTTTTTTTTAACCCTGCGTATTGATTTACTTAAGATTGTTCTAAAGGATGGTTGTTCACAAAACGGTTTAGTGAAGCTGCTGCTGGTGGTGCAGCCGTGGTCACCGGGTAATTGATTACACGGTTTCCCCATTTATCACGTTTGTACGTAGTAATTATGGGCATTTTTCACTCGCGCAGATAATTTGGTCGGTATTTCTGTGGAAATAACAACAAGAAGCCCTCGCCAAGTTGAAAACGATAATGTTTACGATATTATTGAGAGGCGGATTGGTCTACCAGTTTCATCTTTTTCTGCTTTCTCATTTTCCTCTCGTGCTCCCTTCCTGCTCCCTCTCTCTCTATCTCTCTCTCTCTCTCTCTATCGCTATTTTTCCTAACTTTCTCTCTCTTTATCTCTCTCGCTCCCTTGTTCTCTCTTTGTCTCTGGTTTTCGGTAGGCCTCCGCACTACACGCTTCATCTCTTAATCAATGAGAGCTCCCAACTATCGTTTCTCGAAACGATCGAGAGTACCTTGCAGCTCCTGGAGGATCACCTGAAACTGTCGGCCGTGTTCGTCTCCGGGGCGTACGATCCGACAACCGCCATCAACATTCCGCCAAAAGAACATCTCCGGCCGGGGAATGTTCGCATCCGTTACTTAAACAAAGAAACGATCAAGAACTTCATCAGCACCGACAACCTGCCGATTCAATGCTGTGGATTCTACGTGCACGATCAGCGCGAATGGATCGACTTCTTTGCCTTGCTGGAACCCTTGCAGCAGGCGTGTGTCGAGGCGGGCCGGCGGCTGGTGGCGGTATTGGGTGATCTACGAACGATGGAGATTCAACAGCAGCAATCCGGTACGGTGAGCACACGACGTCAGCTTCATTCGCAGCATCGAGCCCTCAGTCGAGCGCTGATGGACTCGGAACTGCAGAGTCTACGCCGAAAGGGCCCAACTACTGTGCAGCGCTTGCAGGACAAGCTGACCGTCATCAACAACAAACAAACGCTTAAACAAACCAAAAATTTAGTTAGAGCCTATAGCGTAGATAGCAATACTCGTAGTGTTAGCGGAGCTAGTATTCACACCACGAACGGAATCGACGGCATTCCAGCCACTGCCGGTGTTGGAACCATGGAGCACCAACAGCAGGACGTCATTTCCGGCCGGTTGACCGAAGTCATTGCCATCTACAACGAGGTGGACCGGGTTGCTAGAAAGCTCGAACAGCTAACTGAGCAGCGCCGGGAGCGGTTGCGAGAAATGACACGCCAGAGGGCACTGGATGAAGAGATCAATGAGGTTAGTTACTACGATCCACCAACCAAAACCGGGAACCCTAACGATCTCTCATGAATGACAAGCCAAACGTGCGAAAGTCGAGTCTCGAATAACGATGGTTGACGAAATCGTTATACTACATTTTCCTATTTCCATTATTCTTTTATGCGTGCCATTTTTCCCACCCGATACAAGGGATATGCCCTCCACCGTCCCAGGTAGTGAATTGACCCCTGTTGTGCCCTTGTCACATCGGCCACTTTCTCCTCAGCACCACCTCAACACCTTTTCTCCTTATACCTTAGTTTTTCATGTTTATCCGTTATTTTGACGCATTTCAAGTCAGTCAGTGTCCTAATGTCCCGCTTGAAATGTCTTAAGAAAAACATCGCGTCAAACCGGGTCGACTAGTCAGTCGGGCGGTTTATAAATTATACATCACCCAGTAATTGTGTGGCGGAATTGTATAAATTATCACACACACACGTGCGTGTCTCTTCTAGTTGACCGGAAATAGGCTTTCGATTTCATTCGCATATGAAGATGGCTTAGTTGCCAAGGGATTTTGCCTGCTTTTCGAACCTCGTCCATCACTAACTATTCCAGTCTCTCCAA
The DNA here is from genome assembly GCF_943734635.1 of Anopheles cruzii. Taxonomy (NCBI): domain Eukaryota; kingdom Metazoa; phylum Arthropoda; class Insecta; order Diptera; family Culicidae; genus Anopheles; species Anopheles cruzii. The sequence goes on along the minus strand of NC_069144.1, from coordinate 61,960,651 downwards.
CAGGTTATTTCATGGGTACGCCATGAGGGCGAACTGTCCCTGTGTACCTTCAGCGATTCTTCTGCTCTCGACTGCGCCGAAATGGCCAAAGAGCGGGAGCAGCAGTTTGAGCAGTTTTACTTTATTGCCAGTAAACACCTCAGCAAGGGACGCGACCTTTGCGATGCATCCGGCGAGCTGGAGGTTATGCGTGACAATCTGAAGTTGCTGCAGAACTGTTGCGACGGGTATCAGGAACGGTTGGAGCGAGTGCGTGAACGGATTGAGGGTGCAGGTCGACTGCACGCTCTGCTCGGCATGCAGCAGCTCAAGTTGGATGATGACATCCGCACGGAGATGCTGAAGCTTGCCGAACAAATCGAAGCACCGCAACGGTTAGTTGAACGTTGCCGTTTACATCTAATGCCGGTGTCATCGACTACAACCACAACCGGAGCGCTCGAGCAGATGAACGAAAGCCAGTCGCATGAACTCACCAGCAATGCCAGCAGCAGCACTGTCGGCCACAATTATAACACCAGCAGTACCAGTGATAACATAAGTTTAGATATAAGCGTGGATGATGACACAATCACGGCCACAAGCACCCCAGACAAGGCAAAGCTTGGCCAAATCCCTCAGGATACTGTGATCGCTCTGAAGTCGATAGCAACCGAGCAAACCACAGACCATTCTAATCACGAAGATCGACACCATGAGGAATATGATCATCAGACAACGCGACATCAGCAACGCCATCATCACAATCGCCACCACCATCACTGCCCCGATGAAGAAGACGAGGAACTCTCTAAGATGGCCGACTCCGGACTGGGTGGATGCGTACGGTGTGATGGGAACATGAAGCTGGAGCGAACTTGCTCTTGTCAAAGTTTCGATGATGCTAAAAATGCATGGTAAGTGCACAATTATTTGCTTAAGGGAAGCGCGTGCGCTCAAATTAAATTAAATTAGGCAGAAAAGTGCCATGCTTGACCTACTTGTTGCTCATCCACTGAAGCCGTGCCCTGGTTGTTTCCTTTCAGCAACAATAGCGACGATCTAGACGAGGATTGCTTTGAGGGTATTGCAAAGCCGTCACTGGATCTGCAAATGCCCTTGCAAGCCAATGCACATCTCTATTGCCACGCATCCAACCTGCAGCTGGACTACGAGGAAAACAATCCTTTCGATCAGAAGACGCAAAAGTATTCCCAACTGGCGATGAGTTCCACAATTTCCTTCTTTTACACCTTGTTTGTTTGGATTTGTTTCGTAGAACGCTTCTCTTAATCATGCGCGAAATGATTGGCACAGAACGCGACTACGTCCGCTCGCTGCAGTATGTAATCGAAAATTACACGCAGGAGCTGCTACGAGAGGACATTCCGCAAGCGTTGCGCGGTCAGCGAAACGTCATCTTCGGTAACATCGAGCGCATATGCGAGTTCCACCGGCAGCACTTCCTTTGCGAACTGGAAAGGTGTGTAGGGTGGTTTGAAGACGTTGGTGTGAACATCTCCTCTATTCTTTGTGTGGTCTAATTCCGTAGGTAACCCTACTCCACGACAACGGGGTCCCTTCCACTCTTGACCGTGACCGTAGAGCGCGAGAGACGGAATACAGGTTTATTCGAAGAAATTCCCTGTTTTTTATGAACGTACTAGCCCTGAATCGGGAATCGGGAGTAGCGTTTACGTTTGCAATCAAACAATTCTTAGTTCCTCGCTCTGTAGTCCTTTTCCTAAAAGCTAACAATGTTTAACTAACTAAAATTCATCGCTCTATGCATAATACTAAGGTTCTTTTGGAGTCTTTCGTAGGGTTTTTTTTCAATGACAGGGACTTTTTGTAGATACAGTCAGCTCACCTATTCACCTATTACTTGATTGTAGTTTTCTCCCTGACCGAGATTACGGAGAGTCCATAGAGTTGTACATAGAACACATGATGTACATAAAATGTATCCTCGAAAAGTTGTATAGCAGCTGCTAATTGATACAGAACAGTATTCTCACGACGAAAAGATTTTTTTCCAGCTACAATGACGCTCTATCTCTCTCTAGCTAGGGTACGACTAGTTTTGGACAGGTGCGTTCCGAAGGAACATTCTCTCTCAGCTGACATAAAACATTGGACAAATGCCTCATACTTCGCTCCTATGCAGAAGGTTTGCAAGAAGGCAACCTCAAGCGGTAGTATCAAATGCACACGCTGAGGACAGAGTTCAATGCGTAGCTCGCGGGACTGCGCAAACCCGCATTTGTTTGTGTATTATCGTCGTCATTCATGCACTGGGTTTTCCGATGATTCTTTTTACAGCTGCGAACATCACCCTTGTAAGGTTGGCGCCGCGTTCTTGCGTCACGAGTCGAAGTTCTATCTGTACGCACTCTACAACAAGAACAAACCAAAAAGCGACTCGTTGATGAGCGAAAATGGGACACAGTTCTTCAAAGCAAAGCAGATCGAGCTGAACGACAAGATGGATTTGGCATCGTACTTGTTGAAGCCCGTGCAGCGCATGGGCAAGTACGCTTTGCTCCTGCAGCAGCTCATGAAGGCGTGTGCAGAGGGACAAGTAAGATTCTTTTCATACCGGGTTGGGAGGAACTTGTTTACCAATTTTCTACTACCGCCTTTCCACAGCACAATGGTAACCAGGAGATCGTGGAAGATCTGGAGATGCTGCAGAAGGCTGAAGAGATGGTACGCTTCCAACTACGCCACGGCAACGATCTACTCGCCATGGACAGTTTGCGCGATTGCGATGTGAACGTGAAAGAACAAGGTCGTTTGTTGCGCCAGAATGAGTTCCTTGTTTGGGAGGGGAAGGCAGGGAAAAAATCACTCCGACAAGTGTTTTTGTTCGAGGAGTTGGTCCTGTTCAGTAAAGCGAGGCGATTCCCCGATCGTAAGGTAGCTTTTAGTGAAATATCTTCGTCAAACACTACGATGCTAACTGTGCTTTTATCGATTGCTAGAATTTGGATATCTACATCTACAAGAACAGCATTAAAACATCCGATATAGGCTTGACGGCGCACGTTGGTGACTCGCCGTATCGGTTTGAGATTTGGTTCCGCAAGCGTAAGCCAGGCGATACCTGGACCCTGCAAACCATGAGCGAGGACGTGAAGAATGCGTGGACTGAAGAAGTTTCAAAATTGCTGTGGAAGCAAGCGAAGCGCAACCGCGAGGTACGGTTGGCTGAGATGTCCTCGATGGGTATTGGCAGTAAGCCGTGTTTGGACATTCGACCCAGTCGGGATCAAATCAATGATCGTTCGATCAACTTCTCGCAACTCGGTAAAGGTATGGAAAAAGGTTGCAATTGCCAAAAGCTGGATTTTTATCGATATTTTATTTTGTTTTGTAGTTCCAAAATTGCGCTATTCGTTCATGGGAACATTGCCGGAATCGAAATCGAGCAAACGACCTCAATCGATCATTTCCGTCAGCTCGTCATCGTCGGGTAGCTCCTCGGTTAGTACAAGCACAGGATCGACGACAAGCGGTTTTGAGGCAAGAACGGTCAGTGTCAGTGGCAACAGCAGTTACGCTTCTTCATCATCTGCTTGCAACAGTAGTAGCGGAAGTAGCAACAGTTGCGCATCAAGCAATGCCAACAGTACCACGACCAGCAGCATTACCACATACAAACGCCTGACACTCAACATCACAGATCCGAACGTTCCAGCACCTCTGAAAACGACCTACAAAAAGCACCAACGATCCACAACACTCGTGAGCCAATGTTCCACGGGTGAGTCTCAAAGAACTGGGCCCTTCAGATTCGGTTCTAAAAGATTGATTTACATTTTTAGAGAGTGGCATCATAGCAGATATATCAATGAGTCCAGACGAGTTGCTGGATAATCCGCACTGGCCTCATCACTCACCAAAGTATAATCATCTTCCATTAAATGTCGTCATCAACAGCAACGTGCTGAAGAAATCCAACAGTCTCACCGTCGCTACTGGGGCCCTCACACCCGCGGCCACCGTAACTGCTTCCGTCTCCTCCGTCTTGACTACTCCCGCCACCAATGTCATAGAGCTCGATGGCCTTGTGAGTAAGCTGTCGGAACTGGAAACAGAACCCTCACAAGAGCAGCTCACCAGCAAAACCAATGTAACCTCCACCTCTGATACGGACACCACCATTACCGTCCATTTGTAATCATAAAAAATGTGAAGCTTCAACACTGTTTCCTGTATCCTTATGAAACAAGGCGTCTGTACAAACACCATCAAAACCAATAAACCATGTCTTTTAGATACTCTGGGAGGACTGCAACCTACGTAAACAGGATTGTAATTGAGTGCAAGCGTTGCAAGCGTTCCTTCGAAAGTGGTAACTAAATGTTCAGCAACTACGTTTGGGAATGAACTAATTTATATAGCGTTTAATAATCATTCTATTGGTAAAAAGACGATCGCTGCGAAAATTCTATTATTAGCATTTGATGTTTACGTTTAATGTTACTACTATCGTTGCTTCCACTGTTCTTCTTTTTTGTTTCATCATTCATCAACGTTCGAGTACCCGATACGAAGGGTGGCAAGAAGCTACCAGCACAAAAAATATATCTTCGACTACAAATTTACCATCTCTGTTTGGCAAGAAAGAACAGAGTGGCCAGAACAAAGAACCAGCGAATCGTGTAAACCTACTGTCAGGTCTAATTTATTGTACGGGAAATGTAGAATTCTATCTATGAATGAGGATGGTACTCCAAGCATTTCCAAGCATAGCTTCCAAGCATTTCATTAGCAGAAGTCACGAAATATGTAAACGATCGATCGCATCAACTTGCCTCTGGTTTTGTGTGTAAAACGACTTGCCTGAACTTAGAAACGAAAATGGATCATACGATGTATTATTTTAGTTGAATGCAATCTCAAAATATATTTCTTACATTCGACTGTTTGTTAATAATATGTTTACGAAAAATCGCTCTCACTTATAGATATTTGTGGATTTCGAACTAGTTTTACTAAGCAGAGTACCGTTAAGTAAGCGATGAAAGCTTAAATGACATAAATGATACTCGTAAAAGGGCCACAAATTAAAACCAACCGTAAACTGTATCGGCGTCGTAATTCATTTCATACTTTGCTGTATCATGATTATGTTTTCTCCTTCGATTGCTCTTTGTACCATTTAATTCTTCTAATGTAATGCCAATATGTGTTTCTAGTAGTCACATGACATTAAATATTTGATTTACCTTTACTTATAATGAATTCGACCTCGTTCATTCAATTCATATAAACCGTCCGAAAACGCACAGCGTACGTTGACTGATAGGCAGCTAGATACTGAACAAAACTAATACTTACTCAGTCATTGCCCAACGGAAAAATGAGCAGAATTCGTCGAGCACCAACTCCTGGATGGAAGTGTCGTCGGTGGTTGGATGGATCTTGCACACACACTGAACACACACGTTCTCCACACTCGGTCTGACACGATCACTGGTCTCACTTTACGAACCCGAACTTTGGTACATGAAACGATTGAAAAAAAAAACACTTATTATCGGTTGTTTGTGCGAAATGGAATGATAATAACGAATATCTGATAATTTAAATACATTTTACTTTGTACAAACCGATTTGCTTCAAACTTGAGCAGCCAAAAATATCGTCAATTTATTGATTTCGTTTTTGCTGATGCTGCCTTTTTGATCGATAGCTCATCAGCTGCACGGTCCACCATCTTGATCGCTACTTTTTTGGCCCATCGAAGCATTTGGCCAACGCACGCTAACGGAAAAACTAAATATCGCAAACGGCTTTTGAGAATAGTGAACATTACCGAAGCCATTAATGTTCGTTCTTCGAAATGGCAACTTCCTTAATCCGGTGGTTTATTTGCAAACATTTATAGAACCGATAAACTATTCCTGCTGAACTCGCCCGTGGTTACGCACTATCTCTCAGGCATGTTTGTTCTAAAAATTAAATTAACACCACCGTTCGTTCTGCGTGAGATGAGCAACACTCCGATGCCGAGCCGACAGCAAACTAAATACTTTACGTTGACGAACCGCCTAAAAGTTCTCTAGCAAGCCGGAGCCACGCACGCGGCCAATGTACGACCACAGTGAACAAACAGATGGTGCTGTAACGGTGCCTTTATTTGAATATTCTCTCGGTGGTTGTCTATTTGCTACTCGACCATCATAAAGCTGCTTGCTCGAGCTAGCGTTATCGGGACCGCGCTGTGGGACGGCGAGATTTACGGTGCAAAAGATTCGAAAATCGACAGGTACATTCCTGAATTTTTCAATACTTTGTTCAATGACGAATGTTTAATGCAAAAAAAACAAACAAAAAATGATTTGTTTAAATGGAGGCTTAGAGCTGTTTTCTTTCGTGCCGTTTTTTGAAACAACAAAACATAACGGGTTCTGGTTTTTGGTTTAGTTTATGTTTGTCTTACTTAACAATTGCACGTTTGCTAACTATTTGCTTCATTAATGTTTATAAACACTGTTTTTCTGCTCATTTTGCTTTTTCTCGAGCTTCCGTTTCCATTTCCTCGTCCTTTTTTCCTGTATTCCTACAGCTGATGTTGTCGTTGCTTCTGTTCGCTGGTGGATGTTCGTAAAAGGGTCGTTGGTTTTCAATTCTAGTTTTTGATATCTTCTTTCTGTGATTCGTCATATTCTCTCCTTAATATTGGCACTCGATGGACAGATCAGAGATCAAAATGAATAAGACACACACACGACTTTATTTTGCTCTTTCTTTGCTTCTGTTATCGTCACACTAAGATTTTGTTGTTTTCGATCATTTCTTTGATTCCTTCTTTTACCTTTTTTCTAGACTTTTCTTGTAGAGTCGAACGGCAAAGCTGAATTTATCTCATTTTTTCTCTTGCGCAAACTCATTCTTGGCGCTCTCTTACACACTTAGTATTTGTCTGTTTCACTTTACTGCATCTTAACACGTACGTCTGTCTCTATGCTCCAAACTAATGCTTACTCCCAGGTCTTAATGACTTCGTTGGCTGTTGGTTCAAAAACAGACAAAGGCGGACACCCACGGTCAACGGAGGAAATGGTCGAGTTAGACGTAATCGACGCACCAATTGACGAGGGTTTGGTAGGGGACGAAGAAAGTTATTGCGGATAAAAGAAAAAAAGAAGAGAAAACAATTCATTAAATATCGACAACATGGTAGCATAATGGAGAGAATCTTTCAATATCAATGAGCAGAACAAAACTAAGCACTATTGTATTCAATATAAAGCTTGCAAAACGTGGAAGCAATTTTGAATGGTGTCGAAGCCAAATATCAAAGAATGAAACAGGATCCAACAGTGCTGCAGCTTTTCTTCTAGACCGTAATCTTTCCGTTGGCGGAAAAAGGTCGGAAAAAAGAAAAGCATTGGGGAGGGGAAAACAGTAGCCGAAAGCAATCGAAAACACAATTTAAATTTGAATTAAATTTAAAATAGGAAAAGCGAATAATTTCGAAGCCACAAATGTTTCTCAGCACGGCAATAAACTTGAAACTTAAGAAAGGGGTTTAACAAAGAAAATCATGAAGAGGAACACATAGCGTGAAACAATGAGTGTAGAACAATAGGATAGGGGAAAGGAAGTCTGTTTGAAATCTACGACGCAGTGCTACGGTAATTGTCTCGATCAAAGCGGTCAATCAACGACGATTGGCTGCTCTTCTTACGTTTTTTACGTTGTTTAGTAACGCACGCCATCTTTGAATCGCAAGCTGCGTTTTGTTTCACAAAAGGATTCAAAAGGTGGTGTTGGTGATGTCCGTGCTCTGTTGCGGTGGTCGCTGCTGGCTGAGGGTATTTGGCACCAGTTGTGATGAGGAATCGTAGGGAAATAATACACTTAGGTAACAAACACTCTATAAAGGACATGTGGGTATAGTCAGGAAAGTGTGTAAGCCAGTTGGCGTTTCGTACTCCCACATTTCACTTTTAAGTTTCTTCGCCGCAGATGATGATCACAGGAAGCAGTTGATGAAGAGAGAAAAAGAGTGCCAGAATAGCTGGTGCAGAAGAGCTTTGCAACGAAATGATAATAGGAAATGCCATTTCGATTTCGCATCAGAGCGGTTCCTTCTTCTTGCGAGACGCGAGAGTCTGATAGCGAACGGGGTGCACAGTATGGTCCTGTAACGGGCACGTTTCTTGTGGTTCTAGAATAACTAGAATGCTGAACACAATAGATCGCAGAAAAAAGGACCGTAATAGGAAAGCTGAAAAACGGAAGAAGCTGCTGGGCATTTTGGCACTCATTCAAACACGTCGTCTATCACTCGCAGTTATTGATCACATCCTCCACAAACCGTGTCCTCGCCAAGAGTGCGCGGAGTGGACGTCTCGTACTTTATTTGACTCTCGTTTGGCACACGATCTCCACACAGGACAGTAACACAGCGACATTGATGATATTAAGCGTGGTTGCTGGGACGTACACAGTAGGCTACACAAACCAGGAAAATTGCCGTCCAATGACGTGACCTGGCGATTGGATAGTGGTAGGCGGTAAAGGTGGTCGTAATAATAATGGTGGTGTGTTACTGGCTCCTGTCTTTTTAAGGGTTGAAGCGTTTTTATCATTTACGGTTCGGTAGTGTTGATTAAAGGGAGGGCGCAGGGTTGATGTGTGATTTGGTGGTATACGCCTTTTTATTGCTTTGCAACGCTTTTAATGGAAATCAGGATTGACTGTTGGCAGAGAGAAGGAAGAAACAAAAATAATATAATCGTCAACGTGGGCCATTCTTTTGTTTGTATTCTGGGACTACGGTTCACTACAAGTTTACGATTACTGTGTGCTAGCTACAACGTTATTCTATGCAAAACACTCTGTATATTACAGTCTTGTTCATAATCACTCGGAATGCGGCAGATCACAATAGGCGGCGTGTAGAAAATTGTACATCTGTGTATAAAAGTTACTGCAAAATTATCTAGCACCCAAACGATGCGCTTCTACATACAGTACAGGTTTGGGACGAACTCTGGTTTCCAGTTAAACAAAGATCACACGTTCACAAGAAAAATGTTTTACATACTTATAGAGATAAATCTACCAGATCTACCAGATTAATGTACTGATGACCAATATACATTAGTAGAGTGTACTTACAATCCAATGAAAGTTGTTCGCGACAGGGCGTGCGTGCGTTTAAAGAGCTACGATGAGGAGTGATGCTGCAGATGCGATGTTTTTAAGCATTGGAAAATGTTGTGGATATAAAGATATCTTACGCTTCTGTAGGTTCGTGCCTGTGGGTGGGTTCGTGGGTGAGTAGTATGGCCGCCCAGTACAGCGCATAGTACTAGTTGCCTGTTGGTTGGTCAGTCGTATTCACCCGGATCACGCGGGAACGAGTGGACGCCGGTGAGCATTCGCGGCACATTCAATACAAGCAGACTGGTCCTCCTCAAGAACCTGGACGTTTGTTCTTTGTAGCATAATCATTCACACAGCAATCTCTTATTTATCAAAGCAGAATCACACACGCTCACGCTGTTAGGTCAGGATCGAGGATCATCCGACGGCTTTTGCCAGTGTAACTTTTGTTTCCAGAGATAGTATTATGGGAGAAGCGAACGAACTCCGTGGTATTGGTTGGTTCGCAAAAGCGTAGACGAAACGAGATGATGAAGGAGTAGATGATAAAATCAATCAGCTATGGCTATGTGCGTGTGGATATTGAGTAATCGCGCACACGAGTGCGTAAAAATGTAAAAGGTTAGTGTATGAAGGGCGCACTGTGTAAGAAAAACGCGGTTAGAGAAACGTATGTTATTTGCTCAGTATATTTAAAATGATTTTTTTTATTATTTTTTATTTTTTCAGATTTTTTCTTCTCGATTCCTCTTTTTTACACTCCTGCTGCCTGAGGATGCAATGTTTTACCGTTCCACGATCGTTTTTGTTCTGCATTCGTTCGTCGCTAGAGCGACAGCAACTGTGAGAGGCTTACCTTTTAATGTTTTTAATATTATCGACTTGCTGTATGAAATCACATCCCCAATATGACTTTACTTGTTTTGCTGAGTGATGACAATGTATGAGAAGAATTGCACCATAAACAGCATATCAGTAGCAATCGAGGAAATTGTTGTTTATAATTAACGGAACTTCATTGCACATTGGCTCGATCCTTTATTTGAGCCTGAAGAAGTTTTCCATTCCCCCTGTTGCATCTTGCTCATTGATTTAGCTAGTTTCAATTATTATTCCCATACCTTTTCCTCGGTATTTCATCTTACCTCCTAAACAATGTTTGTATTTATTGAATGATTTGCGTTAATTTTTAAATGTTACATCTTTGCTCGTTTGCTGACAACTGTAGATCGCAAGAAAGTAATAAGTTGCCTTTATGTCATAACATGACAGAAAAAACCCTTAAACAGTACACGGTGGCGCGGGGAAGTCCGTATGAGACTGTCAGGACAAAAGGCAACAAAGGAAAAGACGACCAACAATTTCAAAGGGAATAGTGATAAAATGATGTGGACATGAACCGATAACTCATACTTGGAACAGACAAAATCGAAAATAATCTTACGTGACATCGAAACGATTCACCAAAAATGTTACTTTCTAACCGAAAAGGTACGATCTATGTACGAAGTTTCCCCATCCAAACCAGCACTTACTGTACTTTGGATGGAATAACGTTGTTTTTTGAGGACCGGTTCTTCCTTCCCCGCTTATACTGCTACTCTAGGCACAACTCTATTAGTATCGATCGCTTCTGTTCTGGAAGCATCTGGAAAAATTTCCCTCAAATCTTGACGGTATTGCCATTCAAAATGCACAAAAAGTGCGCATAGCGATAGGAAGAAAGTCCACAGAATTTAGAGGAATTTTCTGAAAACTTCATCGATTTGAAAGTGGAAGAAACGCCGAAACAAGCGTCGCCTTACGTCTCATCCACTATTTGTTGCTTTACTGGTCGTCGTGTTGCTAAAGAAGCCTCTCCATCGAACGTTAAATATTTTAATCTTTTGTTCTGTATATTGTGTCTAAATAAATTAAGTAACCTACGCTGAAAACTGCTCAGCCGGAGCCTTTCATGAGAGAATGTGTGTATTTGCTACCATTTGGTGCCATGGTTGCCTTGGAAACCCAGAAGTATCGGGATTCTGTATCAACAAAGTATTCGATCGAGAACTGTTTTCAGTTTTTGTTGTTTAGTAGTTCTCTCGGTAACGCTATCTCGGTTCAGATAAGCGTATCGTTTCAGTTTAAAACGTTTTTTGAGAACTACAATGTTGGTTGTAAATTTTCACACACAAAATCTGAATGGTAGTAGAAATAGCAATAAATTTGTCTAAACTCGTATTCCTATCTATCAATATGTCTGATACTTCCAGTCAAAGTGACAATTTCAGCCAACCCCTCTTCAAGTTTATCCGATAGTCCTTGTTGAGGTGTTCGGATGTTAGAAATTTGTATAGCTAGCAGGGATTTCTCGATAACATGAAAATTCCAAACAAGCTGCTGTGGATGAGAAACCATTTCGCAAATCGGGCAAAAGAAAACAAGCTGAAGGTAAAACAAAAGGCTCATCAAAACAGAACTAATAAACAAACACATCACTCAATACGAAAACTATAAATCAAGAAAGGAAAAAAACACACGCATCTTGACGCACCATTCTCTTCGTTGTATGGTGTAAAACATGTTTTGGCATTACATAGATACAAAACGGCACCCCTTTTCTCTTCTTGCGTTGCGCGAGGTGCTATTTGTTGCTGTTAATGGTATGCGCGCTGCACGAGTTTTTCACACAAGACATGCTCGTTTGCTTTGTATGAGATGAAAGTAGATATGGGACTAGGGGAGCAAACTGTCGGCTTAGTCGCTATCGCTCACTGCATCCCAATGCAAATTGTACGCCTCACATACTGGTGGCGTCTCGAACGCCATTTTTATAGTATGGACCGCGTGCGTGAGTCGCGTACATAAGATGAATGTTTGTGTGGTTTTTTGCTTACACTACTACTGCAGTACCGTGGGATAGTTCTTCTACATGGGGTCCATTCTTATTGCTGAGATTAAAAAAGGTCTATAAAGCTACAGAACGTTTTCGAATATGTTTATCTTCGATAGGTGTAAAACAAACCGCCGACTTGTGAACGGAGTAAGTGTGTGTGAGATAGGATATTCGAAATCAATCAAGAACGCGGACGCGAGAGGACTAACATTGATTTCGATCACATGAAAGAACGGCGGGGGAGGTCTAATTGGAAATTTATAGTAATAAAAATAATATTTCAACTATCACTCGTTTTTCCTTTGTTCCTAACGTTTGTTGCTGCTCGCACTGCAGCAGCATCATTCTATAATAGCGCAATTCTATTATTCTATAGACGATAACACTATCGCATTGCGTGTGAATGAATGAGAGCAAATGAATCACCAACAAACGGCACAGAATCGACTGCCGAGCACGAAAGCACACACGGCACACTTTCAACGCTTCTTTTTAACGAAGACCAGAAGCATTCGTGTTTCGATCAATCGATCCTTTGAAGCCCACATTCACATTTACCTCTATCTCTATACATCAAACGCGCATGTACGCTTAGTATCTGAACTCCTTTTCATACATGCGTTTGCGCACGCTAATACCCAGCAACGAAACTGTTAATTGAATGATAATGAAGAAAAACGATGGAAACGTAACGTTATGAAAACCAAAACATTCATTCGTAATAACACGATAATAGCGTACACGATTCGGGCCGTTTATCACAATAGCAGTGGCCAAATAGTTGGAGGATCCCGGCTATTAAATCTACGAGCGTTTCTACCAAAAACTTTCCATTCCAAAGTGAGTAATTTTATCTCCAATAGGAAACCGAATTTCACAAATCCTCAACATTTCGCGATCCCAACATAATTGGTGAATAATGTGGGTGGGGATGTGCACATACATGAGTGTATGAGTGTGTGTGTGTGTGTGTGTGTGCTCTGTGCCTTGTTGCCGGTGATTCGTTGCTACCGCTATTTGCGCGCCCTTGTTCGCGTTCATCTCTACGCATTTCTTTTCCCTAATAACAGTGAATCTCCCCTCTATCAGTAGAACTGGTGGTGGAAGAAGTAATAGTAGTAGTAATAGTAGTGGTAGTAGTAGAACTAGCGCAGGCTCTGTCTCTAATCGCGCTGGCATTATGGACCCCATATGATGAAAGCGAAAAACACTGCCCACGCTAACACTAGTCCATGCATATTTTTAACATAGCTCTCACCGTCCGAGATCCTTCTGGCGACGAACTTAAGGATTTCGTCCAACAGCACGACCGGCAGCGAGAACTTCATGACGGTCAGCCACTCATCAGTGTTCAGTGGCGTCACTTGGAAAACGGCCTACAAACGAGTGGGGATTATTGATCGATTAGATAACAAAAAAACGAATAACATAACGGAAACATTTTTGCAATATCGGCTTCGCTACTGTTGCGAATACTCACGGAGAGAACGTCAACGTAGAGGATGACGAAGTGGAGCGCGAACGACAGGCACATGGAGGCGATGAGCCACAAGTTGCACCATGGCGGCATCTGGACGAGCGACTGATTCTCAGACAAGCTGCAGAGAGTCGAAAGAAGCTCTCATCAGTATCGATATTGACCGTATTGCGTGCGACGGGGAAGCTAGTCTTGTAACTTACCTGTTCATGGCGTTCAACATTTCGATGGTGACCAGAACCGACAGGGCCATCGTCATCGGATGCGGATCGTTAAAGATCTTGCACTCGACGCCCTTGAATCCATCACCACCACCGAGGCAGGACAGGTGATGAGTCAACTGCCAGTACGACAGCCCTGGGCCTCCATCGGAGTACATGAACCACCAAACAGCTCCACCGACGGTAGCGCAACCGACGTATCCACCGATGGCCATGTAACTGTGTAGATACAGAAATTGTACAAAACCCGTGGTTCATATGCCACAACGATGAAAAAAACCTACCGGAAGAACAACCATCCAGAGATCAAACCTTCGTCAGCTTTACGCGGTGGCTTGGTCATAATGTCAAGATCCGGAGGGTTAAATCCGAGGGCAGTAGCTGGCAGACCGTCAGTGACCTACAGTCGAAAGAAATCAGTCCGTTAGTGGTTTATCATGTTGCATGTCGCATTCTTGATTACAGACCAGATTGACCCACAGAAGCTGGACGGGAATGAGAGCCTCCGGGAGACCCAGGGCAGCAGTCAGGAAGATTGACACAACCTCACCAATGTTGGATGAGATCAGGTAGCGGATGAACTGCTTCATGTTGTTGTAGATAGCGCGACCTTCCTCAACAGCGGCCACAATGGAGGAGAAGTTATCGTCAGCCAACACCATCTCGGCTGCCGATTTGGCCACAGCGGTTCCCGAACCCATGGCAATACCGATTTCAGCTTTCTTCAGGGCGGGGGCATCATTGACACCATCACCCGTCATGGCGGAGATTTCGTTCATGCTCTGCAAGTACTCCACAATCTTCGACTTGTGGGCCGGCTCGACACGTGAGAACAGACGGGCGCGGGCACAGGCGTCACGCTGGTCAGAAATAGAAAGATCGTCGAATTCACGACCCGAGTACGACTTGCCGGTGGTGTCTTCGTCCTCTTTGAACACACCGATGCGGCGACAGATAGCTTCAGCGGTGGCCTTGTTGTCACCAGTGATGACAATGACACGGATACCGGCGGCACGGCAACGAACAATCGCGTCTGTGACTTCCGTACGTGGCGGATCCAGCATACCAACGACACCGACGAAAGTCAGGTTAACTTCATAGGTGTAGAATTTGGTCGAATCGTTCAGATCCATATCGTCGGGCTTCATCGGCGCATCAGCGGTGGCCAGGGCCAGGCAACGGAGCGTGTCACGTCCGGTACCGTACTGGCGGGTAAGTTCAAGAATGCGCTGCTTCAGAGTAGCCGTCAGTGGCACCTTCGTAGTACCAACACGGGCGTGCGTGCAACGATCCAGGACACCCTCGGGGGCACCCTTACAGAACAGCTTCGGTCCGTTGCCAAGCTTCGAGGCCTTCAGTGGCGTGCAGTAGGTCGACATAGATTTACGATCCCGAGAGAACTCCAATGTGAATTCTTTCTTCCACTTGGTTTCAATCTCCTGACGCACGCAGATGGCGCCCGAGCGGCGGTCCAAACCCTGCTTAGACACGTTGAAGGGGTTCAGCTTCTCCGCTAGCACGATCAGTGCAGTTTCCGTGGCTTCACCGACCTTTTCGAATACCTTCTTCACTTCGTTGAAATCGATGGCCGAGTCGTTGCACATGATGCAGACCGTACCGAGCTCGTGAAGCGTCTCGTAGTCAGAGGCCTTGACGCGCTGTCCGTTGAGAGTGATCTCACCGATCGGTTCATAGGTAGAACCGGAAATTTCGAACTCGGTGAAGCTGCTATCAGAACCGTCAACTTTGTCGAAGATGAACATACGCGAAACAGACATCTGATTGGTGGTCAGCGTGCCGGTTTTATCCGAACAGATCACCGAAGTACAACCCAGCGTTTCGACGGACGGCAGTGAACGGACGATGGCGTTCTTTTTAGCCATACGACGCGTGCCAAGGGCCAGACAGGTGGTGATGACAGCGGGCAGGCCCTCCGGGATGGCAGCGACGGCCAGAGCGACAGCGATCTTGAAGTAGTACACAGCACCCTTGATCCAGGAGCCACCGTGGGCGGGATCGTTGAAGTGGCCAATGTTGATGGCCCAGACGGCGACGCAAATGAGCGAGATAACCTTCGAGAGCTGCTCTCCGAATTCATCCAATTTCTGCTGCAGCGGAGTCTTGATTTCCTCAGTTTCCGACATTTCGGTACGGATTTTACCGATAGCCGTGCTCAGACCGGTGCCAATGACAACACCGCGCGCCTTACCGGCGGCAACGTTCGTGCCGGAGAACAGAATGTTTTTCTTGTCCTGGTTTACGGCACGGGGATCCGGGACGGCATCTGTGTGTTTGATGACCGACACTGATTCACCAGTCAGAATGGACTGATCGATACGGATGGTGGTGGAGTAGATCTTGATCAAACGGATATCAGCAGGGATTTTGTCACCGACCGACACCTCAACAACATCGCCAGGAACGATCTCCTTGGCTCGGATTTTCTGCACACCGGACTTGTCACTGCGGACAACCTTGCCCATCTCGGGCTCATACTCCTTTAGCGCCTCGATCGCGGACTCTGCATTGCGCTCCTGCCACACACCGACCACGGCGTTAGCGATCAGAATCAGTAGAATGACGAACGGTTCCACGAAAGCTTCTACGCCTTCATGTTCCTCAAATAGAGCTAGTACCTGTAAGACAGAAGAGCGTTATTTTAGTTGCGCTTTTCCATTTTCCTGTGCGATCATTTAGTTTGAAAAGTCTTAAAAAAGCTCGAACCGTTCACTCAGAGTTTCTACTATTGATAAAAATATACAACCGATTTCTCATTTTGCACCCCGCCGATTGGGAATAGACTATGAGGACGAAAGGTGCGAAGTATTTATAGAAAAATTATCTCTGACTCCAAACACAGCACATTCTTTTTGGTCTGCCAGAGAGATGCGATCATCCTCTCTCATGCGTTCTTATTGACCGCGAAAATATGCAACACGCCACCAACTGTCCACCTCTTTCTGCTCATCGTTAGCCATTTTTGAGGAAAAACAAAATCGTTACATAAGCATTCTCCACGACGTCGGCAGCACTCCAAACAGCTTCTTGCTATTTTTGGATAACTACAAACCGCCGGTCGATGGGAACAGATATTTGCCTTAAATGTCATTAAAATTAAAATAAAAATGTCAATCTTATCCGAGTGAGATCGACGACAATGTGTGTAAACAGTTTGTCATAACCTTTAAATTGAAGCAGTCGTTTATTGATACAACAAATTCAACATACTTTCTTAACACGCCAAAGTATCGATTAAGTTTATCAACGGTACAACGGTTCACGTGTTTTAGTATACTTACGAATGAAATAATAGCAGCCAATAGCAGAATCTTGACTAGAAGATCATCAAACTGTTCAAGCACTAATTGCCAAAGTGTCTTTCCTGTGGAGTAAAATAGGTAATAATAAGTGCGTGTGCTAGAATGCAATAATAGTTATTCTCGTCGTTCCGGTTTAATGCTTTATTGGACTCTAAGAGTGGTTTTATTTTGCCGGCAAGTCAAGTCAACAACACGTTTTTTATTTTATTTACTTTTCATACAACACTGTAACACCGATGCGGGTGGCCCACTACACCGTGAGCAACTCTCATAAAGGTCTCGATAATTGACGGGCAAAATTAATACACCAATATGCTGTGCATAAACTATCGTCACCGAGACACTCAAGGTCTTGGTCGTTTATGGAAATGAATCGCCTAGATAAAACGCACCCTGACTCAAACGGACACATGGTCAAATGCAAAACCACAGCACTTTGAGCCAGCAGATACCTCACATACCAGGTTATTGAGCGTATTAAGAAGGATACATATGTGAGGTCTAACAAAAATTCTCCGAAAACTGGACCATTTTTACCAAAAAAGGAATTTGAAAAAGCAGCCTTCAGACTTGAGGAATCCTATCATATGATGGTAGGTCAAGCACCGAGGCACAGTATGTACACACGCACACGATGTCCACGAACCATCATGACGGACGCGCAGTGGAACCAACATTAGCACCTTGCGTACGCACGTACGTACTTGACACGTAATACTTATTTTTGTCAGGGGCGCACAAAAATAGCGCCAAACGCCGTAATCCTTGTCTCAGTGGCGTATGCTATGCCGCCCGTCTGTTCACAAGCCTCTGGTTGTGCTGCTTTTAGTTCGACCTTCAACGTAAATCCAACGAATGTTGACGAGAGTTGAGACGATGGTTGATAGGAATCATTATTCATTACAGATTGGATGATTAACAACAAATAACCCATCGTGATGAAGCTTCCGATTTCAAACGAGATACACCGTTCATTCGCCAGTGAAGCATCATTACAAACGAAAGTAGTTCCGAGTTTCCAGCCAGTGTCGACACAGGTTGGGGGCTATTAATAGCGGCATAGCATATCCATATCGTCGTAGTACTGAAAAAAATTACAGCCCACGCTGTATTTCTCAGCATTCCTCATTTTGTTCTACTGTCCGGTAGATCCCGTAGATCCGGTAGCATGGACTTTTTTCTGTTACTCTAATTACTGCCTTGCCACATAAAACAAGGTTCCGTCATATGCACATACTTTCCTATAAGTCCCAATACCGTCCGCTTACAAAACAGGTGTAGGCCAAGGCATCGCCCCGTAACGGCGAGAGAGGTCGGAGAATGAGCAAATATTTTAGCATCCTTCGGTCCTCAGCAGCATGCATCTCATCTCCTCTCGTGATAAAGAGATGCAGTCGAAAAGCGTTCGAGAGTCCATCCGTCAGTAGCACCGCGAGAGGCGCATATTTACATGCCCTATTTTTCATCTCACTTCCGCAGCAAGCAGCGCGAAACCGATGATGCACGGAGCCCAAGAACCATTAAAACGGCCGGATCGAGTTTGTGTGTGGTTGGCGCCGATAGCAGTTAACCACATCCGTGATGCGCGCCAGATGAAGACCGCCCAAAGTAGCCCATACGGAAAAGGTTTGCAACACACAGTTATATGAGGAATATGAGGTGGAGGTCGGTCGATGTTGGATTTGTTTCTTATCTTGTAGGCGCCACATTAGCCAGCGCTAACAAATGACATGCTTGACGAGCCGTTCGTACCACGGGAGTATCCATAGATGATTTGGAACACAAGTGGGATGACACATTTTTCCAACCGGTTCGGCTTGAGGTAACAAAATTATGGCACCCACAGCGCTCGCTGTTCTGTGAAGCAACGTCCTAGAAAAACGCTAACGTCACTTCTCGTTTGATGATCGCGCTCCAGTGCCTCTGGACGGTTTCGTCTGTCTGGAAGGGCTACTGTTTCCATAACGTCTGACACATGCCCCATGCGGAGATAGCACGTTACCATCACTACCGTCTCACCGCTATCGGTAGTCGACACAGATTGCAGACTTCTTTTACTGCTTGTTGAATTTATAGTATTCTCTTTCGGAAAGCTTCTTTGCTAGTTTAAATTAACCACTAATACAATACTAATGTTGAGGTTTGTTGGCGATGACACAACGGAAGCATCGGCAAAATTTTGTTACTAATTTTCTTTGCACTCTACCGGCAAAATAAAGCGTAAACCGTTTAACTTTTTGTAAATACAAACTCCTTCTGATCCTTAAATAATTACTTACCTTCTTCAGCAGGGAGTTCTGTGTGGAGATAATAGAACGAAAAACGGGAAAAGAGCATTAATATATTATATATTGAACCAAAATGATGATGATCGAATTTTTGGATAGGATATTCGAGGGCTGGTGGGCGCTTTTGGTGGTTTTCTTGATAACGTGCCTTCTTCTTTCGGATGAGCTCGGTTACCTCGAGGATCAATCGATCATTCACGTGCTAATTGAAGGTTGAAAACACTTGAGAATAGGCACTGAGAACTACATATTCGAAACTTATGATCATCGAAAGCGCTTGACGTCAGAGCCAACCCAGCGTTTAATTCCTTGACCGGATTGGCATCAAAACCAACAGAGCTCGATGCTGCACGGCTGACACAGAGTTGGCCCGCCCGATAGAAGGTACTTCTGTAGCGCATGGTCTAACAGCGAATCAGTCGAATCGCCGGCATTTGTAGTCGGTTAGAAAAAAGTAATCAACCAAGCAAAGGAAACAACCATTCCCCGGCTGGTCTATGAAACGGAAAATGACAAGCCGAATGGAGAAAGGGAAAGAAACTCGGAGCGAGTGAGAGACAAAGAAAAAGAGAGAACGAAAGCGTGAAAGGTAGAGATCAGTGCACCCAAAAATAGACTTCCGACATGAGTGAACAGCCGGAGGCGGAAGGACGCCTTGCGGGTCGTTTGTTTTTAAATTCTAGTTTTCTTCAAAATGACGCCAAAAACCCCTTTGTATTCTAATCGGCGTTGGTTGTCTGCTTGTGGTAAAAAAGACCAAGAAAATCTTTATCGCCAATTATTATTTTGCTGCTTCGGGGAAAGCAGTTACGGAAAAGTCTGTGGTGCGAAAACAAAATGACAGCGAATCCCGTAGCGTTCACACCCCTCTACGCCGAACAATCATTCGCGTGGTGTGAAACATGTGTGTGATCTTTTCGATGTTTCGACTGAAACCTTAGTTGCACGGCCACAAAGTTATGCAAATTGAGATATTACCCTCCGTGTACTGTCGCCTTGCTTAATCCTTGGTTGCGCCTTCCTTCTATCAAACCCTGCAACCTTCAGAACACTTGGAAATGCCAATCATTTACATGCGGCAACATCCAAACAGAGTGTTTTTCAATCGATGATAGAGAAGCTTCAATGATCTGCGTGCACCCACCAGTGGCTCGCCAGGCAACGGACAAGATATCGTATTCATTGATCGGCCTTCTTGCTCACGCACATGATAGTCGCTGTTCCGGAGCGATCATCTTGTGTTTAGCGATTCTCATTTCATGCACACGTGTTGAGTGATTTTGTTGTAGAAACATCGAACATCTGTTAGTACACTTTTCAACAAAAGTTGTTTTTTTATGCTAACAACGCCTCTGCCGAGTTAGCAGCAGCAGTTCATCATCACCGTGCTGCTTTCACGGTACGTTCTAAGGTTCTAAGCAAGAGGAAGAGATAGGGTTTTCTTCATTTGACTATAAATCAAGGGGAAAGCATATTGAATCATGGTATTTCTGTGTACAATTATAGCATATGGATGAATCATTCCCTCACAAGTAATGGTGTGTTCATAGCGAACGGTCTTCAGAAGGTTCGCGGAACGGCTACAGCATATGCATCACATTCCAGAAAGGGATATGTGAAATGGATTAGAGGATGAGTTAAGTGTCAGCAGTTCCTCCTGAAGGGCACACCACGCGTGAAAAATCGACGCTTGCGTTTTCCTTCGCTCAACGATCGGCAGCCGAAAATATGATATTTGTTTCAAATTCCATAATAAACCAATCGTAAATTTGTAGCGGCAATCACGTTTAAAGCTATAGCCTCCTGTTAAATCGTCTACTGGAAGCAGTATGTATCAATTACGATAAATGTTAGCTTGATTTTCAATGTCCTCATTCCCAGAAGTTTTATTATTTACTTGAACACCGCTCAGTAACTATAGCTTGGATTTACGCCGAATGAAGAATATCTGTAGTAAAACATGATCACATTATTCGACCTATTGAAAATATTTTAGTACCATTTCAAATGGTCATTCGAGAATATTGAAAGCAAGCACCTGTGTCGTCGTCAGTATCAAGCACTCGAGTAACGCAACCGATTTGAAATAACTTCTTTATGGCCTTTTCACAAAGTTTAAAAATATCTCCACAGTATAGACCATATCTCCACAGTTATACATCAATGATCGTGTTCCATAATCCGAGATCGTGTTTCTGTGTTTTCCCATTGTAAAACAACAGCAGCAGCAGCGTTCTACTAAAAACCGTTTGAAGTTGATGTTTTATTATAGATCCTCCCTTCATAATCGTGCATTGCGCTCGCGATCGTAAAAACAGCTGATTGGCAATCATTGACGGTCACCGAAAGACCACACAAATACCAACTTTCCTTTTTCGGACAGTTTGCTCAACAATCGATAGGTAGCGCACAAAGTTCAACTTCAAACATTCACTGTCCCGTGCGATCTCCTTGACCGAGCAAAACCTGCCCAGAATTGCAATTGCCTGTGAAACGGATCACCAATGCCGGCAATGGCGACTTGTTTGGAAATGTTACACCGTTCGAATTATTCTTTCCTTAGCTTCATAACTTCTTGATGGTTATGCAACCTCAATTTCTGATGTGGTTTACTGGTTTCGCTTTGGTTCGTTTCATGCTTGCAAGAAAAAAATATTGTGTGCTCACGTGTCAGTAAACAAAAACAAAAGGCACGGTGGCATGTATGAAATCGATTAAAAATTTATTTAGAAACAATTTTCCAATTATTTCAATCATTTGGCGTCAGACTGGAATGTGGATGATTTTTGAGCCATTGGCTATTAAATGTGCTGGCCTAATGGCACAAACGCACACACTAAAATATGATTTGTGAACCGTTTGTGTCGATCAACAACACAGTAAAACAGTAAAAAGCAACACAGTGTCTCCGAGACGACTATTGCGTTGATACACATGCCCTTTTGTTGCTATCGAAGCAAAAGCGTTATCAGATTTGCCAGTCGTATTGTGAAGACACTGGCCATTTCACCAATGGCCACCAGTGCTGAGCTGAATGATGTTCACAGTGCCGTACTGTGTCTTCTTTGACGTCAAACCGATTCTGCGATCGAAGTTTGAACGGGTACGATCGACAACGACGACACACAGCGAGAATCCGTGAATCGTACATGTATACGCACGTGTCTTCGTGAGTGCTTAACTAGCGAGCATCTAGCGAGAACGTTATTGGTAACATTGCTACAACATGAGTTCAGACATCCGTCTTTGTGTAATACGTTTTTCACGAAGGGACACTTTACACAGCGAGAGAAGTAAAGCAATAGAAAGTTTTGAGGCACCAGACTGCTGGTAGTTTTGGTACTAGGTAATATTAGTCGCTAAAGTTTTGTGATGATTGCAATCTCCAGGAAATCGAAGTTAAATTTCGAAAAAGACTCCCTGTGTGTGTAGATGGAGCTTACCGTGAACATGATAATAGTTTACACGATTGCTAGATAACAGGGCTCGTAAGAATGAGCGGAATCGATTAAAAAAATTATAACATTGACCACTGCTAGACACTAATGTGTGGACATACAAACACTATTAGCAGCCTCTTTCAGTTGGCCTGCGATTATGTACCTGAGCACCCGATTGATAGTAGATCAAACAGGTCAGGGTCAGTTAAGGGCCTTTTGTTCGCAAACATTTGCTTGTCTAAAATTCTGTTGCATATACAATGTCAGTCTATTTCTGGATTCATGGATACGAAAGCCCGAAAGTAGTTGTTCGGAGTTGTTTCCTTCGGAGAAGGAACTATTTCTTCACCCTCAACATAAGAGCATCTTTGACGACGTCGAAGAAAAGGATTCCGAGCAAAGCGAAAGAAAATCTAATAAACCTTAGGACGTTCTCCTTCAAGTATTCTCACACAATCGATACTTCTCAGGTCGTGGTGCCATCTAGCGCAAGGCACCGTTACAACACAGAAGGTTCACACAAATACACATAGGAAGAAGACACTCGTGATGCGTGGTACTTAACTCTTGGTGCCTCTTGGCACCCACCCTTCAGTACGAGGCACATTCAATCACAACCCATAAGACTCAACGCGTTTCGTTCGCAAAGTGCATTTGTGCATGATATCGTCTTTCTAGCGAATCACTGCTCAACTTTCAAGAGGCTTCGGGATCTAACGCTGCCGGTCTTGCATCGTCGTGTCATCATTTTCTCAGACAGCGATGTACGGATAGAATTTTCTTTCAATGTCACCATAAATGAATCAATTTCATGTTTGGCTTACCCAAAAAGATAACGGCTCAATTCAAAGCGCTAACGCTCGAAAAGAAGGCGCCCCGAAGTGTGCATGTCCTACACTGATAATAACCGGATTACGGAAGCGAAAGCATCGGAGTGCTATCAGCTTATGGGAATGGTTGATAAGTTGGATAGCACAAGGTAATTGCGGTCAACATACCGTATGAGCCATTCCGAATAGCTTAACAATTGATTATACAAGCCAATGCGATCAACTGACGGCGAAGTGGGAGATGCAAGTATTATTGATCTTCTGTTGTCACACAACACATGATCATCGTTTGAATGAATCTTTCGCTAACCTATTTGTCGTAACAAAACGACATCTTGCCGGTGTCCCACTACTTTTAGTGGGACACATTTGCTATGCGATAGGATGACACGTTGTATTGGACATGTCGGTTCGGAATTGTAAATGGGATTTTCAGAAGAATACGGTGAGTCCGTTACAAATTAACGATTGTTGCTAAAGGTTCTAAGACCCTGTACTGCTCTCTTTCTTTCTTGCTCGCAGACTCGCAGCACGTGTTTCTCCTTAGTTTTGAGCTCGATGGCTCCATTCCACTTATCAGCAATAGTTTGCTCTATTAGGCCTCTTATTTGCATCCAAAAACGCATGTTAGGCGCAAAGCTTTCGAAATTCGTTATCTCATTACCGGAAGGTCACCGTTCAGATCCGATTGCCGGCACCTGCGTCACGTTCTACAGGTAAGATACAAACACCTGTGCAGCACGTTCCGCCTACCAACTACCACCAAATTCAACCCACCGTTTACGACAAGAGAATTACTAATGGCCCTCGGCAGCCGCTAATGGCAACCGCAACAGAGTAACTTGAAACATGATGATCATGCTCCAGAAACGTTCGCGCAGGGCGCGCACTAGCTACGCTGGACCCTATCTTTCCCTACGGGTTGAAGATGCAATCTATTGTCGCAAATAGACAGCACGCGCGTCAAATGTTTCGCCGTTTTGTGACGCGACTGCTTGCTACCACCAGCCACGAGGTCCCAGTAGTTGAAGCGATAAGCGCACACGGGAACTAAAACAGAGGAGGTACAGTGGGGACCGCTCGTTTACTTACCATTGGGTCCATATTTCTTTTGGTATTCCTTCACCTGGTCAAGGGAAAGGCCCTTTTCCGGATCGACTCGGAAGTGGCTTACGACTTCGTCGACGGTCTTGCTATGGCCGTCCTCCATGGTGGGTGATTAATATGTTACCGGCAGTTCTGTTTTCAATAGAATAAAAACAATAAAAGGTATTCGCGTTAGTATTGTATACACTTTGAAAACGAGATGTCGCCCAAATCAAAACGAATCCTGCCAGTCTGGCGTCTGGCGTTGTCGAAGAAATTACATTAGATATGTTCGATTAATTTGAGTACTTATAGATTACTGATAACAGAGCACGGTCCGACATAAAATGTAGACCACTTCCAACACATTAGCATCGCTTGGATTATGTCTATGTGTAGTGTAGACACACAAAACATTCGTCTTGCGGTTCGCTGCGTTGGATCGCTAAGAAAACGGGTGAGTTTTTTTTTAACAGAAACGGCATTTCACCCTGGCACACTCCCAGCTCCAAGCGTACCGCTGCGTTCGTTGGTTGTTCCCGTTGCCGGCTACCATTTCTGGAATATTCCCGCAACGTGTCAACTGCAGTTTACGCTAGATGTGACGAATTCATAGATCACGCAATCCAAAGCAAACTACGGCAATATAACATGGAACTGATAAACCCACCAGCACTGAAAAACCCACTCATATGTCCCAAAATTACTTCAAATCTTGGCACAGATTGCTCGGCGGCGCGCTGCGTTGCTGCCGAACCCTGCTGATTTTTCTTGGGCAGATGATGAAATGGAGTTTTCGCCAGTTTCCGATACTAAAAAGGGCACGCTGGCACACAATGCTCACAATGGAAACGGAGTCGGAGGCGATTTCGATAAACACTTACGTGGTGATTTGTGTATTGCGTTGATGGGACCACGATGAGCGCGGTAAACGTCACGCCGCACTTCCCCTTCGCAAAAGGGAAACACACGCGTAAACACAGTTACATTCCCTCAACACACACCATACACAAATCGCACAACCGTTTTTGGCCGCGTTTCCAGCGACACAGCGTATCGCGATCTCACGCACACAGCTCTGGCTGGATTGCCCTGCTGAACAAATGTGCTCACTCTCTTTCTCTTTCTTTGTAAAAGGATTCGGCGTTTGACAGCTATGAGTTGGCCCGCTCCGTAATTATTACTTCTGGCTAGTAACAAAATGTTGGGTACACGTAATTATTAGCAAACAAACGTGGAGCCGTTTTTTCCAAGGACGGTGAATGCAGCCCAGAGATTTGCGAACATCGGACTTTGCAAAACGAAATTGGAAAATATTGGCGATTTTTTTACGCCACTTGCGCACACCTCAGTAATCTTAGAAGCACGTTGGCCACGCTGCAAGACAAGCGCACACCACTAATGTTAGCACGATTCGTTATTCGGAGAATAAATATGTTGTTTTTCCATCGGTTTTGTGTCCTGTTCTGACGCCAGGCTAAATGGAAGGAAATATTTGCGACCAAGTACGGATTTTGCACGCTGCTTCAACTAACCCGAAGTTTCCCCGCTCAAATGCACTCTGCACAAAGCGCTTGCAGTATAAGGAAATTGTTAACGCGGTACAAGCGCAGCACGGCTGGAACCGGATTTCTGGCGCTGAATCTGCGAAGCGACAAACCGAAACCAAAAAACGTAAAACTTTGACGTGAAAATGGTTCAAATTTGATTTCGTACTTATTTACTGACCAACTCCCTTCGAACCTGACTTCGAGTCACTCTGTATTTTTTTCTGATTCTCTGAACTGGAACAGTCGTGATGGTGTGCGTGGCTACGAATCGTTCATTGGTATGCGTTACAGCTCTCGAGAAGTCTGTCACTGCTGTCACTTTTCGAGAATTTCCGCCAAACTTCCCGAACTGGAACATCCGTGATTAGCCATATTTTACATGAGCAGGTTCGACCATATTTTGCATGAGCGAGAATTAGCCATGATTAATTAGTATAATAATTAATTAGCCGCGATGTTCCATCAAAAACATATTACTTTTTTCCCGGAAGGATTACTTTTTTCCCGGAAGGATTACTTTTTTCCCGGAAGGATTACTTTTTTCCCCGGTTTTGCTTCAATGCTAATTTTGACAGCTAAGCTGTCATCCGTCAAGGAGCAAAACTTGGCTAGATTGACGCAAAACTTTCAAACAAAACCGTTGGTAGGTATTTACCTTGCACAAACTGGCGATAAAATAACGTTCAAATTGTCTTGTAATTTTCGATTTCAGGCGAAGAAGTGGCGCATCCGGCCGGGTTCATCTCGGTTCCACCGATAATCCCTACTATGCCCTCTCTATTTCAACACGATTCGAATTTATTTGGTTACCTTGGCAAACCCCGTGAATTCCACCTGTGAATTTTTCACATTTTACACGAAAAGCTATTTGTTAGTCGTGGACAATGGATAATAATACTAATTTACTCAACGCAACTAGTGCTTTGGTCGTGAAAACGGTGTAAAGTAAACAATTGACTTCAATCGGTGCGTGGCTTAGTTTTTCGCGCTTTCAGATTCACTTTTAGATGCCAGCAAAATGTGTTTGTCGATTAGCAGTTTAACATTGCTCTACAAACAGTCGACATCAATCGGTGGGTTCGCGCCGAACGTTGCGATGATTACGTTGAGCGAAAGTAAAATAAAACATTGACGGTTCAAAGGGCTAAATCTATTTTTGGGGTCTCCGCACGCGAAAATCAAAACTAAAACCGATTGATACCCAACTGTCGTAGATCGATTCTGTTTGACCACAGTTTGCCACACATACAACTGATCGCTGGCACTGAGAGAAACACAAATGGTACATTTGGTAAGTACTACTAGCGACGACGCTATTTCGGCGGCGTGCTTTGCATCCCATTAACTGTCACATTAAACGAATTTTAAATTTCTTTAGATCCTACCAATATGGTCACTAATATCCATCACAGTTAGAAAATCTTCAGCCAGCTAGTAAGGGAATGTTGAACAATTATAGCTACATCACTAAATGGGGGAAAGCATCACAATGTGGGAAAATTTTTTTACACAAGGGCACGTTTGGAGCACTCACAAAACCTATAAGCCCTATCGATCAATCGGGTGTTAATTCTATAATGCTGCATGATACCGAAAATCCGACGGCAGAAATTACTAGGCAAGTAATCCCAAATATCGTTCGACTTGTTATGTAACGAAGGCCTCACCTTCAGCAGCCAACCTGCGTCCGTGGTTTCAGTTGCTGCTGTTGGTTATCTAGGCGGTCTAGACCGCAGAAGCAACAGCAAAAAGTACGGCAAGTGAAACCACAAGACCGTGCACACTAGTGAAACGTTCGTGAATGACTGAAATCGTGCACGATTGGCTCTCTCGACCACGATTGTGCTTGGTTTTCCTTGCGTTTTGTGAGCGGCTCGCGTCGAAGAAAATTTGTGCGCCGCTGCGAAGCAGCAAACCTCCTTGGCTTTGATGGAGCTTTTCCTGGTTATTAGCATGTCTTTTATGAACTTCACCAAATAAATTTTCCTCAGAAACCGTCAAAAACATTTTTTTCTAATACATTATTTTTTAATCCTGAGGATTTATATTAAGCAATCTTTTTCTTAGCGCTAAGGATGACCGGTCTCGGCTCCACAATCAAAATAGAGAGTGGAAAATCGTGAGAACTTAGCCTTCCTCTCTTGATCTCTCTATTTCTATCTAAACGATAAGTACAAACCGACAACGTTGAGAGCGTGTATGTCATGCGCAGTTGCGCCCGCACTGCCGAAATTATGCTCCGAGTTCGACCCGGGGTCCAGATGGCCTTTCCGAGTCATCGAGGCCCGGGAAAAAACGGTACCACTTTTAGAACGCTCAACGCTAGGTCCGGTCGGACCACTAGGGCGAGTAGTTTCCATCACCGATTGATGATCCTCGAGTTCCTGCCGAGATGGTCGCGAAAGAGCGTTTGCTGTCGAACGCCACCGAAGTGTATCCGATTTGTCTTCCGCTAGTATAGAGCACAGAGAAGGGTATAGCGGAGCTATTATTGATTTTCAATATGCTGCTCCTTACAGTCTACTTTTTCATCATCACTCCTCTGCCTAGTGCACCTCTGCTTCTTGCTCTGCTTCTCATCAGTCGTGTGCCTCAATGGCTGTTTTGTATTGGTATTGGTGATTACATCTGACTCAAAAAATTCCGGTTCTCCCCGGGGAAGCCAGGAACGCCTGCCACTCGAAACTCCTACCAGCCAGCCGCGGATACTACAACCGACCAAGATTGTGCGCCAGCAAGATGTATCGTAATCGACATTATTGGTGGGGTCCCTCCTCTCTGCTACCTTTTCACCGCATTGTGTGTTTTGCGTCTGTGTGGCCGCAATTATTTTTACCTTAAATCCCAGGGTCGCGCAGTTAATATTAGAGTGCAGATAAATTATTTTAAAAATAAAATAAAATCGCCACACCTCGCACACCGATCATGGCTGCGGGCAAGGTAAGTGGCGTCCGTGCAATTTGCCACTAGTCGAAGAATGGTGGAACGTTCTGGACATGCAAAATGCACCCTTGTGATTTTTTATAGCTTCTTAATAATACATAATGTTTATAAGAAGAAAAACGTATAAATTGCACAAATCATCAAACTGAAACATTGTGGATTTATTTGAATGAAAAACCTCTGGCTGTAATAGTAATGATCGATTGTCCTACACTTCATTACCGCCAAACATTTATTTGGCTGGAGCATCATGGCTGGAGCGACAGAACTTGTTAATAATCGTTTCCCGGATAAACCTCGCCTTGAGCCAAAGACCAAACTTAGTAGCGAAAAATGAACAAAACACAAGTTCACAATGAGGGAGAGTAACATTATTTTCATTGCTATTTCTTTTTGAATTATAATTGTGGTTCTGTACCACTTCTGTCTCGCACCTTTTTGGCTGTTGGTTTTTGGCGCGTCGTTACAGAAAAACTTTCATCAACAGAACTGATTTTCTCCTTTTTATTCAACACAATTGCACTGGTTGGTGATGAAGAATGGAGGGGCAGGATGAATAAATGCGTAATCCGTAAGTCTCGGGAAAGCGTTTTTGAGCTTACGAATCTGTAGGGACTGGGGCAAGCAAGGTTTCGGCTGTAAACCAAAATAAGGATTTTACACATTTGCGTTATTTCCTGAGTGACACGGAGTGACATTACTGGAGCAGTCGTCCATCTTACCGACACAAACAGGAAGCGCTTTAAGCGTGCAGTTTCGTTTGAAATGAGCAATTGTTATTTTATCATGCGTTTTTGTTTTCTATTTAACTGGTAGTAGCTTTTAGTAGCCAGCGGACCAAACAAAAATTTACTTTCATAGCACAACTCTCTTCTCATGAACTGGCGCGTTGGGTTGCAACTGCTTTGTTTACTCTATAAACGATGCCATTAATATAACAATATTACGATACGAAACGGTCCATTGGCAATGTCTGTGAAGCATTTGTTTATTCTAAGCCAGCTGGGCTAGAGAAACTTCACAAAGTTTCGATCTGGCTGATTTGAGCAAGTTTGTCAGGTTTCGTTCGACCTTTCCTAAAAGGCAAGGTATCATATTTTTAAGATATTGTGCAAAGTCCCTATGCGAAGTCGAGTAATATTTTTTTGTTTTATGCTGAAATCGTAAGTTGGAACGATCGTTATGATGAATGCATCGATCAGCAGGATGTTCTTGCTACTCCTGCGCAGGTTAACCGAACCGTAGTCCCTGTACCGGGCCACACCGACGAAGAATTTACGCTACATCAATCAGAGACCGAAATAGAGTTTTGCGCTGGGTGCCCTCTACCAGAAAGGGTCGACCCCTTGGGTTGTACCCTACCGCTCTTCCCGCATCCCCCAAAGAAAATCTTGAGTCGTGTTTTTTCCGTTCCTCTTGGCAACGGTTTGGCAGCCCCACAGCCGTTGTTGGCCAAATGTCAGCTAATATTTGATCCGAGCAAGATGGAATCTTGTATTGGCGTTCCTCAGCCGCGGATCACCGAAGGAAACAGTCTTGCCGGCGCCGCACGAGCGCACGATGGCAACAACTGTTAAATGAAAACAGCGCTCGCCGATCTTGGCAAACGTGTAAGTCTTCAATAATTGACGACTTTTAGAAAAGCACAGTAACAGGAGCGAGAAACAGCGCCTAGGTGTACAGTGGTTTTTAAAACGATGGGCAAGCAAGAAAGAAAAAGAAAACCTAGGGGACAAGACAGAGTTAGAGAAAACAGTTACCGTGGAAAATAGACACATTAACTAGCAAATGAAAAAAAATTCACGAAACAAACAGTTTTTCTCACATACAGCCAGACGGGACACACATACTTCCACGAACTGACATGCACGGATAACCGGTATTGCGCAATAAATTGCGGAGTGAATAAATGTTCTAAAAATACGCCGCACATTAATGACGCCCCTGGCCAGGGTACTGTTTAGCTGGGGAAACCAGAAAGAGGGAGTTAGCAGCCAAGATAGCCGTCACAACGTTAAAGAGGGAGAGAAAGAGGGAAGAAAACAAAAAAACATGATCGCGGAGGACCCCTGGCAGACAGCCCGTCCGTAGCCAAGAAGGAACTCGTTGACAAAGGACCTGGCGGGCTAAAAATAGGTACGTGGGGGTCGCAAAAATATTAGCGCTAAGACCCAGCCATGTCTTGGTCGATCCGACCGTCGAACCAACCTGTCGGCCTCAAGGCTTTCCGGAGCAGTATGAGTGTGTTTTCTGTATTCTTCAAGGTTCGATTAACATTTTCTTATCCTCACGACGACGCTCGACATGAAGCTCACACCCATGATTGTGCGAACACCATGAAAATTGAAATCAAAACCAGAAACTTCGAATCACAATCACTAATGAAAAATAAAACCACACGCATGAATTTCGGTTAATCCATCAACCGTTGCCAACAATCAGCGGCATTATGGACTGTAACCGAATCCGTCAGAAAGGTTCATTCCTGGCGTCAACATTTGTTGTCCAACGAAGCTGTTGCGTATTGCGTAACAACTTGTCGCGAAGGATAAAAAGATCTCCAGGTAGCAGAATACAACGATTTAGTTATATGTATCATTAAACTACCCCGACACCTGCTCACTATCCATTTTGTTCATCAAAGCCATCTTAAAAATATATCATCGTCAACTTGTTTTCCTTGGTCTAGCCATTTCTCGTGGTGCTGGCCACGATATCTCGACATGGCCATGTCGTTCGTTCTTCAACGATGGTCAGCACGTGGCAATCTTGCGTTAAGCATCGGATAGTCTTTTAACGCCACTTCGGGCATTTGGCTACTAAATTGTTGAGTCCAGTAGTACCACCATTACGTGCAACATTGGCCACATTTTCACACACATGCTCCTTGATGGAAGCCTTTTTTCATTGTTTTCTACACAGTTTGATTTTGAGGAACCTTATTCACACACACTCTGCTCACTGAAATCACAAAAGATCGCAGTGTACGGATCTCTGATTATAGATCAAATATGATCCTACCACGCAGATTGGCAATTAGCAACAATGGAAACAAGTGGCACCACACAAGAGACACGGGACGAAATGGTAGAATCATCCCAATCGACGATTTCAACCTCACACACTTGTTGTATATAAACCATCAATAAACAACTAACATGAACGGAAATCGGCTAAACACTTTATTGTCCTTTGTCCCCAGAATAAAATAGATGTTACTAAACCTTAGACGCTATAATACTTTCTAACGACTGACCTGTTTCGAAAGGTCGAGACAATCGGCAACGAATTCGTACCGCGCGAGTCCTTTTATAAATTTCGGATTCTTGTCCCGGTGCGCCGGTGGTTGATTCAGCGCAAGAGCGGCGCACCTCTACCATCGTGCAGAATGATTTGAGCGCACGCACACTGCTAAGTGATGGAAACATTGGCTCAGCGAGAACAGGTGCACTCGTGCGCTAGTAGTGTGACTGGCTAGAAAGGGACTAAGAGATGCCGTGCATGTACTTAGAATGGCATATTAAAGTCCTTCGATAACATCTGATTCGATACCGCAGGAAAATTTACATTTGTGAAGCCTGATTTTCTCATGTAACCTACTAAGGGCTTCTTGAATTAACATTAAATTAAAAGGAAAAAACTTTATTAATAATCTTAAAAAAAAAATTTATTTTTATGGAACTCAGATTTAGTTTTTTTCTGATTCTTCACTGATTCTTATAATTTGTGCTTTCCTATGAAACTAAGACTAACATAAAGGCTGTAACCGGGTCTACGGGTCGTAGCCAATCCGTGCCCGAACCACGGATAACATTCCCATTCCCGCGTGAATTCATTCCGCAACCCGGGTCTCATTTTCCACACATTTTGGCGCCAATCCAAACGCGCCCGATCCAATGGAAAATGGCAAAGAAAAGTGTCACGACAAACTGTGTAAATGCTCCCAACAATAGACCAAACATTGTTGATCTAACAGAAACATCTGAATAAAACATTGTTTATATGTTGCGGTTACAGGAAATTGGGAGCAAACGATAAGTTATTTTCGCAGCAAAAGGAGATCATCAATGGCCCAAAAATTTCTTCATTTTTCTTTTTTTATGGGCGTGATTGACCAAACCTTAAGCTGAAATATACACTGTTAATTGAAATTCCCTTATATGGTACGTAACTGTAATTAGTTTATTCAACAGTCATCGCTCTGATGATGCGATCCTCGGTCACCATGGAGACGCATGGTGTTTTTAATCCACCAAGTCAAGAAACATGCACACTGACACTGTTTCGTTTTGTAAGGTAAACACGAATGGCATTTGACCCCTCAATTTTAAACAAAACTTGTCCTTTGTGAACTACGATCGATGCTTGTCTTCGACAACTTTTGACGCTTCCATAGCAGTACCGCGGGCCCATGTCGAAGTGACCGTTATCCACGCTAGGCGTTTGTTCGCTTTCCGGTAACCGGTAACCGGGTGACGTTCCGACGATTGACGTAAAGATATTTTACTTCAAGTTTTCGCACAAACTTTGGAACGGTTTAGGCATGTGAAGCGAAAAAATGATAGAAAAAACACACAACGTAAAACCAATAATCTTCGTCATGCGTTGGAAAATGACTCGACTTTAAGCGTCACGTCTTTGCCAAATGCAGGGTACGTTAATTGTGCGGCCTGTGCGAGCTGATGGACATACCAAAGGTGTCAAACTACGTCAAGAAGTTCCACCTATATGGCAGCAGGCGATTGTAGTCATTAAAGAGTACTTAACAAGAGCATGAACCACCAGTCACAATCCGGCGCGACGGCGTTCAAGCTGGCCGTTGATTAATACTCAATTCTTTATTTTATGACAACTGATTCTTAATAAATACGGTAAGTGGTTTTAGTAACCGTGTTGTTAAAAAAATGATTAGTTACGAGTTTTGTTTTGCGAAATAAATCTAAAATAATAATATTATAAGTTGCTGCAAAATTTGATGGTGTGCGAGTGACCAGAGTGACCAACGAGTTTCGTTTGCCGAACTTACATGGCCATTGTGGAATTGTGCAATGTCAATGGTTTCAACGAAGATAAATGATCCCTTATCCGGCAAAGAGATGCAGGGGTGTAAATACAGTTGAAAATTTCGGCTACTAGAGAAATTCAAGAGCGTAAGAATACATATGCACAACAACAGCATCCTGTGTCTATGTCAGGACGGATCCTACTGAAGACGAGTAGGGGAGAAAAAAGACAGCCATGAGAAACGAAACTCACCGATCGTTCTTCACGATCGATCCGCAAAAATAGATTACAATAAAATTCTGCCAAAAAGGTTGTGTCGGTGTTTCCTTTTTTACGCAGTCCTTTCTTTGGTTTTTTTTGTTTTTTCTTTAATATATTATTATTTTCTGATAGTTCTCTCATTATTTTTAATTTTATTCTTTTGGCTTGGGAGTTTTCGAAAGGGTTCTTCAATACGACAGTTGATAGGAGGAGAGGACACAAGAATCTTTCTTGGCGTGCCTCACCAAATATTTCCCATCTATTGGTTTGCATTGGAATGTGTTAATGAAAATAAAATGGATAATGGCGTATGAGCTGCGTAAAAAATAACAACACATAGCGCATGTGGGGGGAAGGTGTTGAAATTTTTTGAAAACGGCTGTGTTTAGCGAAACGCTGCTAATGCTGTCTTTCTTAATTAATTTTCCGAAATAAAACAAGCGTAAACGTTGGAAAAATTCAACAAACAGCGTTACGAGACTAGCTGAGAGGGGTGACGATCATGAAGAAGAAAATACGAAAGAGAGAGAGAGAGAGAGAGAGAGAGAGAGAGAGAGAGAGAAAGAGCGAAGAGAGCAAGAAAGAATGAAAGAGATGGTGCCAAGATGTGTTAGCCCCGAAACTGGCCAACGGTAGTAGTAGCTCCTGGCTCCTGTCGTCACCACAACATGTCTGAGTCTGGGTTCGCTTAATATCACCTAATAGCTAGACATAAAAATAAAAACTCATATCCTCCATCCGCCATCACGTTGTCCTCAGGATCGCTCATATACGCGGTTGCGTCGGTTTTTCGGGCGTCTGTTTTTGGGTTTGAATGTGTGCGAAAGTGGTCATTGTTTCCGAATCGACCATGAACCGTTACTGTGAGCATTATTACTATTTTACTATTTGAGAGTCATTTCCAATTGCTCATGTTGAAATAAGATACAGCAAAGAAGAAGTACAGCAAAGATAGGAAAGAACAGCAAACCCCTTTCTAAGCAAACCGCACATTTTAAAGTACCATCCCACCAACATTGGAGACGCGTCCCCGGTTTCGCTGGGCCATACAAGCATTCTAGGAGTTATGTAAAATGGCTACGGTATCATCGACTGTCATACAGGGGTTGCGTTGGTGTTGGCGTATGTTGTGCGTGGCTGTAGTCAAGAGTTCAAGATCACTTGGAAGCAGTCGTGGTCGTTGGCGGTGTTGGCCTTTGCCAAGCGCGCGTGCCGACGCAATGACGTTCCGCTTCGCGTCCAATGACTCCTCTTTTGCGTGGACGTGGAATTTTACATGGTGATTTCATTTTGTGACGATCCCTGATGTCAGCAAGTAAGAGCATGTGCTGCTGCTGATATCCCCTGCCAACCGTAATCGACGTAGCGGTCGTTCAGCCTTCAAGGATTCGCGTTTCATCGAGGCGAGAATTTAAAAAAAAATTTGCTCACCATTGGCGTTTTACTTCGTTTCCCATTTTTTATGGACTTTTGCCTTTGCCAAATTCAAACGGCAACCGATGATTGATACATCAGTTTCATGGATGACTGTGATTTGCAGAGAACTACTGCCGCACTGTGGTCCTATTTTTAGGCGTAGGCAATTGTCTGTCAAGTATGGCGGAGATTTTTTACGACATTGCAAGTACTCTTTTTCGTGGTGTCCCTAAGTAGGTTTTTTTAAAGTAGACTTTGAAATTCTACATTCAAACATTAAAATCCAAACAATCAGTTAATACCTTAATGGGATTGTTCGGTAATGTGTTGCCCGCTCATTGACGAGGCGACGCGAAACCCCATAAAAGTAACAATCATTTTATTTTCGCCCTCACATATTTGCAATTGACCAGTCGGACAGACTTCGTTCCTACTTTGAAATTTGTGTTCCGTTTTTCTTGCCTCCTTCTTATTTTCTCCTATTCTCCTTCCGTACCACCGAATGCAAAAAATAAGTGTTCTCTTTGACAATGAACTTGAGGCAAAAGCGAGTTAGTGTGCCAAACCGCACGAAACGTGA
The DNA here is from genome assembly GCF_943734635.1 of Anopheles cruzii. Classification (NCBI taxonomy): domain Eukaryota; kingdom Metazoa; phylum Arthropoda; class Insecta; order Diptera; family Culicidae; genus Anopheles; species Anopheles cruzii. The sequence goes on along the minus strand of NC_069144.1, from coordinate 61,924,249 downwards.
ATCTTCGAGACTTGGAAACCGTGACAATGGTGTGGTTTGAATTATAACCTCTCGGTTAGTTGAGAGTTGAATAACGAAATTTGTTTGCACGCCTGTAGTTGGCAAGGATAACCGGGCGTAGAGGGCGTCAAGGTAACGGCATCATTTTCCACAACAACGTCTGTAGTCATATTAATTTACAAGGTTTAAGCCTTTTAGTAATATCGATGTGACAAGTTCTGCAACCTAAGTTAGTTGTATTGACTTTCGACGATCACTCTTTAAATACGGCTCAGCACGTTCTTCTAAATAAATATCATGCCGCTATCACCCTGGATATCGACAGATAAATCGAGCAGCGTGTTTGGAGTTCCCATTGTTGGCACCTTAAGGGGCTAACGGATTTAGATTGCGCTTGATGTTAAAACTGGCAATCGCGCTGCTTGTGGGGGTAGTCAATTTCTGTGTAGCTGCGTTTCGCAAATTAACCTGATTATATTTGAATTCTTATCCTGAACTTCAACCGGTTAGCGGTCCTGGCCTGTAAAAAGACACCCTGACGCAATGCCCTGTACTCTGATTCTAGTGGTCTATTTATATTAATTTCACGTTACGTTGGTTTTCCCTTTTATTGGCGTTAGCCCTGAGAACCTAAATTAACAAAAATAAAAAACCACCTAGGAAAACAACAATCGAAACTTTAGATGGGCAAGAATTTTCGATATCAACGCACTATGTCAAAACATTTTTTTTTTCTTAGAAGAATGGACTGGGCCGTATTTATATATTTATTGTTCTCAGTATCACAATTCTGTGGAAGGAGACACATGGTAGAAGCACGTGCTGCAGGACTTTCGCAGTGCCAAATAATAGTTCCCGGCTAGCCCGGGAATGTTGAAAATCAAGATAATTACTCGACTACCGGCGCACAAGCCAAAGGCGAGGTAATGAAAAATGGAAAGTGTGCATGATGTCTGCTATTAATAAAACATATTAATAAGATACAGTGACCAGCGGCCAAACAGCGTGCGTGATGGCTATCGCCACCTCGTAAGACTAACCACGATCGAGCCCCAAAACGACGTCAGAAGAAGCCAAAGGTTCTTTAGGCGTATTTTTAGGTCGAATCGCGTCTCGCGCTAACAAGAACAATGTAAAATGTCGCTTTAATAATAGCGCAGCATAGAGAAATTTAACTGAACTCCCGGAAGGTTGGTTGATTTTGCGAAAATCTTCTGTACAAGAACGTGCTTACCGGTTGGCGACCGCTAAGATGTTCAAGATCGTGGCGGATGTGTGCAAAATGGCGACGTCACGGATATGTGTCCCATACCAAGCGAATCGCGAGGTTATATAATCGCTGGTTACCGGTTTGAGCCAGCAAATCTGGCAGTTGGTCGCGTCTGCTGCTTGCGGTTCACCGGTGGAAAGAATATAGAGAAGAGGGATCAACCCAATGATAGAAATCAGTAATATTTTTAAACTATGAAGTGTTTGGCTTTTTTTGAATGCTCAGAACGTGTCTCTCTCTTTTTGTTATTCTTTTTTTAAATTTTTTAGTAATTCTTGCGTTTTGTCAGGCATCACTTTATTTTCTTTACCTCGCAAATCGCTCTAGTAAGAGAACCGGCATCTTCGAGCAGAATTATATAAGACTCATCGGAACTCGTATCAGCTAGATGCGTCGTCGCTTTCTCTTCAATTGTGGCAAAATGCAACTTTCACCAAAAGGGAATATGAGAGAAGATCCTCAAGAAATCACAACGCGTTCGGCCAGAAAATTCCAAAAATAAATATATTCAATATCAAACATCCGATGGTGACATGAAATTGAGGCTCAAACAGCTGTTTAGCATCGTCTATACAGGAAAGAGGAAACCGTGTTAAGAGTGCAAGCAAGCATTTGTGGTTCTTATACACTCCTATTGTTTTGTTTGCAAACAACTATTTCGCGCTGCGTTTTCAGGAAAGAAACGAAACGCAAAGTAAACTAAAAGCAAAATATTGTCACAAAAATTTGCTGATCAATTCTTGACCTACTGAATGAGCTAAGACTGACTGGCTGGTTGGCTTATATCGTTACCATTTCGAGTAAAAAAATCATTGAAATAAAAAACAACAGCGGCTTACGATACAAACCGAGCAAATAATAAAAGACAGTCTCTTACCGCAAAAATCAACGCAGTAGCAATAGACCCAACTGGAGAGAGTCATGCAAACGAAACAAGTCGCACCTTCCCGCGATTGACATGAAACGTAATGCACTAGTCAGCCGGCGAGCATTACGCAACGTGGTGGTGCATTGTACACCGAACACAGCATAAGCGTCATCATTTTGCCCGTTGTGCAGCCTTTTGGTGCAGCGGCGTTGTTTGCCAGTGGCACTGCATCGGCGAGACATTGCTGTCGTTGCCTCTTTTCGATGTTTCTTTATTTATTTTATTTTTCCCCTGGTCGTCACTCCAGTTCGTCATTATAGTCTGTGTTGTGGCACTCTCCAAGGGACTTCCATTGCCATCTCCATGCTTCAATGTGGCTATATGCGAAACACTGATCGTTACCGCTCGTTACAGGCATTTCATCGTGGCTCGCGACTTTAGTAAAGCTTGGACCACGTTCCGCGATGGATCGTATTAACGGAACTTTATAAAGACTGGGTTTCTTGGGTAGTTAAAAACACTTGTTGCTGCTTTTTTTCTGCTAACCTTTGTGATTTCGGTTTATTGCATTTGTTTGTGCCTAGATTGTGTGCAGCGATTTGGCAAAAAGTGTGTGCATTTCGGCGAAAATTGGTAAGAAATCGTACGAGCCAATAATTTACATATACTATGAAAAAGTTGCGCTTGATCGCTTTGATTGTGTACCGAATTCTGATTACGTCTGCGGTGTTCTGTGCGGCCTTAGTGCTGATCTACTTAACTGCCATCGATCCGAGTAAGTGATTCCTGCTGACCAGTTCATATAGATTAACTCATATTTACATGATAAATTGCTCAGCATTGCGTTTCTAGCACGAGCAATGAGCAACGTTCCATAAGTTTGTGTTTCACGATTATTTTTAATTCTAGACGTGTTAAGTTATCTCATGCACGTCTTCGTTGAGTAATATATCTAATACATACACTATTCAAATAGCAACAAGGAAGTGAGAATGTGGCAACAAGCACTCTAAGTTGCTTGCTTGTCTTAAAAATAATTTACAATATAAACTTAATTGCTACGAGCTCGTTTTCCCCGGACAGCCTATGCAGCTGTTACGCCAGGCGGCCGGGCCGACCGTAAATATTAAAGTTAAGCCAAATTTGACACATTTAGTTCAATCCGAGGCTATTGCAAATTCACTTGTGAATAACATTGAGAGAAATTATAAGTCAAATTGTCCAATGAGAGTATTGTCAGAATCTTATTTTAATTGGAAGAGCCAGGAGATAAGTAAATTAGCACATTTTATGTTTATTATTTATATAATAAACTAAGAAAAATATTATGCTAATATACGTATATTTTGTGGAACTGTAACTTTTCCCTACTTCGCCGACTAATTGAAGACAGTTTATTCTAAGCCGAAAGCATACTAGAAAGCGAGGCAATAAAAAAAAAAAAAAACTCTAATTCAATAATAAGCAACATCCGGAATAAAGTAAAGATAATGAAAATCACTAGAATTGCCAACTTCCGCCACCAGCTGCCGAAACGAAATGTGACCAAAAAAACACTGTCCCATCATTTAGCGTCGCTTGATATAGAGACGCAAAATGGAAGAAGCGCAAATGAATCCTGACAGAAGATAGAGCAACAGCTAAAATCGGGTTTCGTCATGATTTTATTCGAACAGCTTTGCTGCTTTCTCTCGTTTCTTGCTCGTTTGTGTTTTCTCGACATATTTTTTCTACGAATGCTTAAAAATATCGCTAAAGGTGGTGAAAATTCGATTCCCTCTACCACCAGTTGCAGTCTTCACGGTGTCTTTTATACGCCGCCGTGGAAGTCATTAAGCTTTGTCAACTTTTGAACGCTACGCTGCGAACGATGGATGGATGTCGCAGTTTCCCGGTGATTTTTGGGGTGTTTTATTTTTCTATCGCTACCCTCATCGGAACACAATACATATAGCCGTGTGACACCGGGGTTGAATAGTGACCACTGCTTTGCATCCCCTGTGTGGTAGGCAATCGCGTTTATAACCTCACTCTTTCATTCTCCACACGCGCAAGACGAACTTCGACGATTCCAAGCTGGGAGAGGACATCTATTTTTGGTCCACACCCCACCAGGGACCCACACGACGTGAAAATCTTTGGGAGCTTCGTCGCAGTGGGTAATAAGTGTCAGGAAAATTTATCTAGCTTCTAGCTTCAGCGGCGGCGCGTTCGCAGCAGGATTGCTAGACAAACGATCGCTTAGTGAGTCCGGTCTGGTTCCGGGGCACTAACGAACGACGCTCGTTTTCTGCGACCTTTCCAAGGCAACGCACTAGAAGGTAGCACTCTGTGGGAAAAATCTGAGTAAACCAAGTGAGAAGGTAGTCGTAAATTGTCACAAATTTGATCGAAATCGTGCTACTAATCGAAAAGGGCAGCTTCTTTTTAAGCCGCTGGTATTGTGCAATATTGTGCTGCTATAAAACTACTGCTACTAGTGGATTGCAGTCTACGAATCGTTTTTTCGTGTTACATTGAATTGTTGGGTATTCTCTTCCCTTGATTGTTGCTGTACAATATATCATATATTTAATGAATTATTTGTTGCTGGCACAACAGTTTTGAAAGACTCAATGCATTTCGATCAGGTACTCAATTAAACCACGAAAAACGCATGGAAGGAAATGCAAAAATCGCATCTTTACAGTTTAATTGAGAAAACAAGCTATTCCTGCTTCGATCATGTCCATCCTCAAGCTTATGCGGTGAACTTTGCTTTCCTATACAAATAATTAGCGCTGAGCGATATGTACCATATGGTAATGTAAGGGGTTTGCCTGCAACAATTCAACCATTTCTATAAAGGTTAACTCGCGCCGCGTCCCAGTGGCTGACGTCGGATAGCAAACCACGCCAAGGATGTCTAATTAGCTCAAAATAATGTCCGCCGAAAAGGATTTCCTCTCAATTCAAATGCCAGCTTTTTTCAAGGCCGGGAAATAATTTTCTTTTTATGCAACAATTTACATTTTCATTTTCATATTATTTCCTCGAATGAAATCTCATGGTTTGGAGAGAAGTTCGATGACGGCTCATCGGTTGGAAAAAAAGGGTTCGCCACTTCAACTGCGAATGGAATTGTTGAAATTCCATCGCGCAACATGTGGTTCCTTAACCGATTTCCTGATGTTTTCTGGAAAGAGCCGTATTTTCTCATGGCACCGAACAACACATCGGTAAAGGGGTGATATTTTTAAAGTGATCCTAATGAGCCGGAACAGCCACTGCTTGCGGTATACGAAAAATTTATTCTGGCAAGAAAAAGATTCTGGTTTGTGATCAATGTAGGGACGACTGTTACGTTTGTTATTGGATTAAATACAAACAAGGTTGTTTTGGTTTCTTTTATATTCCAGAGGAACGAGTCACCTCCTGTGAACGAGTGTGTAATGGAGTGGACTGGCCACGAATATGTCGTTTTCAATTGGTGATACAAAAGCGAATTATCTACCCCGATAAGTATGTTATGCGGTGTAAAGCTTGTATTCCATCCAACTGTTAAATGATTTCCACGAAAAATATTAAATACTTAAACTAACAAATTCAATCCCATTAACACACGTGTTTCGGAGCAGATATTATATTACAAAGTAGTTCCGAGTACATATTTTCATACATATATTAGTACAGTATATATTTTCTTTGTTTACGATGTCGTAATTTACGAACGCCGCCAACTGCAAACGGTTCCATTTGTTCTGTTTACATATTTGTTATGGTAAATTTGAGCGACATAGTATTTTACGGATTCGGGGAAATTGAACATACATTCCGTCAAGTCAAGCATATAATTTAAGTTTTTAATTATCGACGTAATACTTCTCTTAACACCTAATTGATGAAAAGGGTTCGGTTCTTACAGATTGCCGCAGCCAAAAAGTGTCAACGGGAACTCAACGATTAACCGAAAGTTCAGTAAAAAGGAAGAACCAATTGTATACTACACCGTCAATGGCCGCTTCGTGGGTCCCACGATTACCGTCTGTGAGAACGACTTCCTGGTGGTAGATGTCGAGTGTCAGATCCCCGGCGAGAGCATTTCCCTTCACTGGACAGGTCAAAGCCAACGGCGGACACCCTGGGCGGACGGGGTGCCTATGTGAGTGATCTGTAAATCACCGCTAAATTTCCCCTCCCTCAGTTTAGCTGATTTATGGATTGTTTTGGGTGAGCGTCAGTGTCTTTTCTTAGAGCCGCTCCTTTTCTTCAAGTTCAACCTAGGAATCATGAAAAGATTTTTCGCGTGCCTGTAACAGTGCCAAAATCATTCAAGGTTAGGATGTTGCCTGAAGCGGTTCCAAAGTGTGTCTGTTTCTAATACTCAAATGACGATGTCAATACATAAAAATTTGGTTAGAACTTTAAATCGCGAGATGATTGATCGATGTGGAGGATTTCATAAAGAAACGTTACGCAAATAACAAATGGATATGCAGAGGCAAAGATCAGCTTCGTAGCCCCGTGTTGAAGGATTGTTCGGATCTATTCTATGATGATTTCGGTGAACATTAAAAATGACAGACTGTCAAGCGGTTCTTTCGTAGAAGATGGAATGCTGGCGAGCGATTTATCTTAGATTGTTTTATCGTGTATTGTAATCCGAAACCGCACACCACGCCGGGAAAGAGGTACAATGAACAACCATTTTACCTTTTTCCGATACTCCGCGCACGAGCGAAGCCGGTTCATTAAATTACGAAAGGGCGCGAACCACATCTGAGACCACTGACCGGTATTTTTAGACATCAAAAATTGAAATCCGTTACATAACGTCGTAGACACCGCGAAACTCGTTCAAAGAACACTCTTCAGAGCACACACGTTGTTCACACACGTAATGAGTTGCAAATGTTTACTATTTCAGGATAACTCAGTGTCCCATCACGAGCTTCACGCGCTTCCAGTACACGTTCCAAACGGATAAAGCTGGTACCCATCTCTATCACGGGTTTTCCGGTGTCGAAAGGACTCGGGGTCTTCTCGGGGCGCTCGTGGTTCGGTCGGCTGGTGAACAACGGAACCACGGAACTATTCCACCTACGGAGAGTGTCTGGGTTGTTGTGGAAGTGAATGGTGTACTGACCGTTAATGGCCAACACCATTGGCAGGAGACGCTCCCAAGGGCTGCAGCAAGCCTGCGACATCGTGTTCGACTTGTGTATGTTTCCAGGTATCAGTGTCAACATTGGTTGGAGCTGGAAGATCACCGGATGCAAGTGTTGGCCCTCGATGGGAATTTGCTTGAACCGAAAATGGTTAAACGCGTCCTACTTCACGATGGCATACGCGTGGATCTGGCCATCATCCTCGAGCAAGTCCCAAAAAGAGTTAAGTCCAATTTCGAAATACGCTTCACTTCGATGAACGACAATGGCGACGGTGGCGGACAAACGTGCAGTCAAGAACAGTCGGTCTTTCGGTTCCAGTATGAGCCCTCCCGTACGGTTGACGATGATTCAGATGCTCTATACATCGCATCTCTGCCACCAACCAACAAAAATGAGTTGGATCTTGGTGGTGGACTTTGTGACGTTCAGGAACCGCAAAGAGTCCTCTGTCTACGAGATCTTCGAGCACTCCTAAAGGACCAGTTTCCAAAGGAGTTCCATTCGTACGACACTCGACTAGAGTTCACCATTAGTTCGCAGGTGGTCGAGGAACTAGGTCCCTTGGAAGGTAGGCTGCACATAGGATAATTATAATTACTTGAGCTGCGTGCTTGTTACTTGAACCTTCTTTTTATATCTCCGACCCTTTCTCTTTCTCTCACACTGCAGATGACACCTATTACGAAGTCGTGCGTTCCGTGAACGGATTCACATTCGCCTTTCCATCGGTGATGATGCTACGTGAACCGGTCAGCGCCGAGCTAAGATCGCACACTTGCGGTCATCGGCGGATGCCAAGAAAGTGTCACCCGTTGATGGACCGGTGCGAGTGCGTTCACGTCGCGCATCTCGAAACAGGTCACCGGGTGGAAATGGTTCTAATTAATACCGGTAGGTTTGCCTTGTCTATGCCCTGAACCCGAACCCTCGCTTCATCCAATTTTTATTCGTTTTCTTTTTGTTACCCCTAAAAAGATCCTTCGACCGATTACGTCTACCATCTTCACGGACACACATTTTTTGTGGTTGGAATCGGTGAAAGGTCGGCTGAGCTGAGACAGAGTGTTTCGCTCAACCTCGACAGACCAATCGGTCGAGACACAATCGTTGTGCGACGAGACACGGTAGTTATCGTTAGGTTTGTGGCCAAAAATGCCGGACTCTGGTTGCTTCGGGACATCGGATCGGAACGTTGGACCCGCGGGCTTGACGTTGTGCTGAACGTCAGCACCCGCCACCAGACAGCGCTCGCCTTGCCGGTCAACTTTCCTACCTGTCGTCATTTTGTGGGGCCGCGGTATTTTTTAATCTGACACAAATTATTCCTATGCCGTTACTCGTTGAACTATGGCGTTCCAGAGACTTCAGTGAGAAAAGGCAATTTTTCTGTGATATTTCCATCATGCGATTGGTTTCAGAATCTACTGGTGGAAGCATATTTCTATGTAAGTTGAAAGTTACGTTAAGTTAAAATTACTAATAACACAAATAACACAAACGCCCAAAATCGGTAAACAGTATTTGAGGTTTGTAGATTGCTGCAGATTACAATTAATTAGAATAAATTACGAACTCGACGATTTCAAATTTTCATTCGCATCGCCAGACGTTTAATTCAATGGTTCGCACGCAGGTTCGGACTTGTACGCAAGAGAATAGCTTGCACGCAAATTGCGAGTTGAAGGTAAAACCGTAATTTTTCAAATTTAAATTGTCGGTTAACGTTAATATGCTCCATTTCTGACTTTCACTCCACTATGCTCAAACAGCTTAAGCCAAGGTTCACACATTTTAAAATTCCACAGTTTCGCAGCCACTGCGTTGAAAAATGCAGTCAGCTGTTCTGTTCAATCCATGTCTGGGTTATACATATTTTCTACAGCTAAGATGACAATTAAGGATCCAAACGCCAATAGCATTATTTTGTTCCTTGTGTTTTTCTCCGTAGCAACCTACGGCGTTTTTATTAGCGCGTCTGTATTAGAACACAATAATGGGTGTAAAGAGTAATAGCCATTACTGCGTAAAGTAAAACATCAACAGCAAATGTCATATCGTTAATTGGCAGCATGGCTGGCGGTCGATTCGAACCCGGATGGCAAAACGAATTGACGGCACTGCCGAACGTTGGAGCATTGTTACTGGATTTAATGGTTAAAACAGCATGAATGTGTTATTCTATTAGCTCATCCCCAATTCCGGGCAATTACATAATGGTGCAGGGCATCGCACAGCACAGTGGAAGACAGACGGGCACGACGGCAGCCCCAGATTTGCTGGAACTCTTTGACTTGCTTTCCGATTCGTATTTGTACATGCCGCTGGCCTTAGCGTACTCTCCCTAGGGTGCAAAACAAGATGAAAGCATGAAACGCGTTGTCGGTGTCGGAAGAAATCCAGTGAACGATCGATTACCTGTGACCTCCAGCCGCTCGCTTCCATTTCTTTCTTTGCGAACATCTCGTGCCCGGGAGGATAGTACACTGGTGGACCGGCAATGTTCTTCGAAGTTAGTTGATTTTGAGGGGACGACTTCTGATCCATGGGATCGTCGATCGGTTTCGGGCTAGTCCCATTCATTGCGGGCCTTTTGGAACCGTTGTCCGTTTGAGAAGTACTGTTGATCACCTTCGATTGGTAGGTGATTTGGCCATCCTGTAATAACATAACACCATCAGCAATTAAGCTAACGGACTACATCTACGTCATTACCTCTCCAAATGTGGCCATAAGATCGTCGAGCCGTTTCGGAGGATGTCCGTCGATGTCGGTCCGATCCGTGCCGTCGGTCGGGAACGGCTGTAACAATGGTTCGCGCTCTGCCGGTGGTGGATATAAGTTTCGCGTCGCATTCGTCGTCGTAGAGCTATACTTGTAAGTGACCGTCGTTGGCGGATCACTAGCACCGGTGTGAGGATAGTGAGCCGGAACCGGTGAGCCGTAGCGATTGTCGGCCGTGTTGGTGCGTTCCTCGCGGTAAATGTATGTTGCGTTATTACCTGGCGGATAGCCGGTCGCCGGTTCGTTGGTGTATTTCACCGGAACCCGGCCATCTGTTGGAGTCGGCGGAGGTTCAATTGCCCGGAAGTTATTCGGATACCCCGTATCAACGTTCGGTCCAGTTTGATCTGGATAATAGTTAGTGGTCGAGTGCTTCGTGTCCTTCTTGTAGTAAACCGTTTTGGCTGTGTTCGGAGGCAACTGATGGTTCAATATGCTAGGCACCGGATAGTCCTGCACATTGCTGGCCGTGTTGAAGGATTCGTTTTTCACCAGTACCGTTTTTGACGATGGATTCACGTGTTCTCCCGGGTAGGCGACCGGGAGCGTGTTCGTGGTCTGATTGAGGGCTTGGTTCGTGTAGGAGATGGTCTGGTTGAGCGTTCCTGTGTTCTCCGGAGGCAGTTCATAAGTATAGGTCCGCACGGTGGTGGTCACTTTTGTGTTCGGACGCGGTAGAATATTATCCGAGAGCGGGATTTGGCCCAATACATTGGCTGCACTGTCTACGTGAACGCTCTCGTTATAGCGCACATTTCGTGGGACCAGCTCCCCAGAGCTAGGTGAAACGGTACGTTGTTCTGTGTAGTACTCCTCCGAACGAGATGGAGTCATGGAGCGCTGCGGAGTCACCGAACGGTTGATGCCCCCGTAGATTCCGGTGGAACTGTTGTCCGCGCTGCTGTACGAGACATTCTTGAGCGTGGTCGTTGATTGATTTTCGTACGATGGGCTACGGTGACGAGAACGGGATTGTCGGACCTCGTAGCTGTTTGGCGTGTCGAATACCAGCTCACGGTTAACCGGGGTATGCCTACCACCGCCAGTGGTGCTGTATGTTGTAGTAGTTTTAATGACCTTTGTGCCAGGTTCACTGCAAAAGTGGGAACATGTTAGTCGTAATTGCTTTTCGTAATTATCGGAGCCCGTGCGGCGCGTCTTCCGCAAGGGTTCGCCTACACTTACAGCAAACCGGAGTCAATACCATCGCGGCTCAAATTCTTGTTACCTACGGAAAGAGGAAATTAAAATGTATTTTTAAAGAACATCCAGAGCCCACAAAGTTTCACCCACCCGTTTCATCCGGGATATTCCCATTAATCATCAAAATTTCTAAATGACGGGATAAGTGCGGGACAAATTTCTAAATGACGAATTTTCCTCGTCTGGCAACCTCTTCTAAGCGAGTCAACAATTAAAATCATAAACTCATTGTTATTTCCGTTCAATTGGATGGAAATCAAAAATTGTGCAAACCATCTGACCCACTTCCAACAACAACACGGTGACTGCATATCGGCCTATGTAAATTGGTTTCGCTAGTCGGTGCTCTCGTGACCACTAATTTTAGCATCATCGTTCGGCTGACATTGCGCTAGTTTGGCGCCAGTCCTTACTCATCCACCTACTGAGAGGTTGGGCAAGAGACTCACAAAAAAGTATAGGTGGTGTTGTGGGTCTACCGGCGGCATAAGGCAGGCATTATGGTTAATCGCACTTTGAAGCCGATGTCTCGTCTGCAGCACAGGCATATTTTTAGCCACTCAACCCGTGTGGCCGATGATTCACCCCTCGTCGCCAATCGTTAGCCCAGGATCATCTCTCAACTCACTTCGATCGAGTGAAGAATCGCGCTCACGTTCAAGATCATTCAGCAGCGTGTCGAGTTGGTTGATGTTGCGTTGGTATACTTCGCTGACGGACTGATCCGCTCGGCCGGGAACAACGCCACTACCGCTACCGGCTGATTTGTACTCATACTTGGCCGTCTTGTAGATCTTCCGCTCGTTCTGTGACAGGACAACGTGAGTCGTCGCCAAATTTGAAGCCAATCCACAACAAAGGACAGAAAATACAAATTAAAATCATACAGCACACAGCGTGAAAGCACTGCCAATCAGTACTGGGGCTTCACTGACCGTGGTAATGCTGGGACTGGTCGAGCGTTCCCGAGAGACGGTTGTGACATTGGCCGGCTGCAGATACTGTACCTCACGATTTGTCGTCGAGTAATTATTGCCAAGCGGCTGACCCAGTGAACTGCCAGGGCGTGAAACACTCGCCTGCAGGTCTTCCAGAAGGTTGTCTGATGAGAAGCGAAAAAGGATGAACAACAAGGAAAGAATCGTAGTTATACTTTTAAGCTTGGGATTAACTTCGGATGCTTGTTTTGTTTTCCTTTTCTTTTTTTTTCTATCCTCGCTCTCAGTTCTCAGTTCTCATCCTAGTTTTTAAGAACAGTTTATCCAGAAAATTTTAACGATGCAAAGGAAAAGAAAAACCAATATTCAAAGCGATAAAAATCAATACTTTACTTTCAATTCGTTTGTTAATCTCGCTTATGACACTTGTGGTTCACAAAAATTAAACTTATTTCCAAAGTATTGACCAATGGTTAGCAATGGGTCATGGAAAATGAAAGAAGTTGTTTTCCGGCTACAACTGTATGGATTGTGAAATACTTGCTCATTTGCAAACAACAGCCCGATGTCCGGAGAAGTCAGATCACGTGATGCTCACTCCGACAATACAAAAAAGTAGCACAAGCGTTAGTGCCGCTTCTCCGAGCAACGGTTGATGGGTTGATGTGTTCGGTCGAATGACCCATTGTTGGGTGCATTGTTCTGTTCGTTTTATTCACAGATGGTTGGTTCAAGAAATATTACCTACTCGTAGGATACAATTTGACGTGCACAAGGATTATAGGATGCTGAAGTTCCTCATAAACATCACACTTTTGAGATGTTTCAAAGGTGAATAAAAATAGACTCATTTCGAAGTTGTCTTTAAAAAAATGCCGCCAATGGCTAAGGTTTCCCAGCAAACGATTCTTCAGCACTTGAACGTCTTCCACATTCTACCGAATTCGCATTCGAAAGGACCGAATTCGCAATAATTGTTTACTAAGACCGAAAAAATAGCTACAAAAAATACATGTGCAGGCTAGTGCAGTGCCCATTTTCTAGCCATTATTAATGTTGCATTGTAACAATGTCGGCGGTCGTGTGCACATAAATGTACATGATGAGTTGGTAGTGGGATGGAAACTTAATCTCCCCTCTGGGAAAACCGCCTTTGCCCATACTTTCCTGTAGCTGGCTTACGCTGCTGCATTCGTTAGCCAGCGGAACATCGGTGCGAATGCTCTTTTTAACAATGAAAAAAAAAAAGTTCGTTCTTAACCATCTACAGAATGTTCATTGAAAATATCTTTTGTTTTGCGGGAAACATTCGGCACACCGACAGGACCCACAATTGAACATTCCTGGAAGGGTTGGGTGAAATTGAAATTGCTCCTAGCAGGTGTGTGCCATTCACGCTTGCAGCATGCATTGGGTAATCAGCAGTAATCAAAGATTCATTAGAATGTGTCCATCGTATTTTCTGTTAGTACACGATCAACACTCACCCAAATTGTTGTCGAACTGGCTGTGAGTGGAGGGCGTTAGTACGCGTACAACATTCGAGGATGAATATTCCTCCCGTCGTTGCTGCTCCCTAGTCATCATGACTCAGTATATTCACTGTGAAGAAAAAACACGATTATGAGACATCATCAAGCCAAATAGTGAACGAATCAGTGCATTTGCTTCAATCCCGGTTGGGAATTGGTAAAAATATCTCTCGCTTCGCTCTACTAATCTCTCGCTCTAGTCTGATCTGCGATGATCATCAATCACTTGGTCCAACACGACGTTCGCTAAAGTAATTTGCTGGACGCATAAATCGCAATCAAACTGCAACAGTCGAGGCTCGCTCGCGACGGTCGGGGAAATCTTACGAACAATTCGTTAATGAGATCATCGAAACGGAAGCATTGGCGCGGTCTTCTTTTAGATTGTCAGTCCGTAGCTCCGTGCTCATTCCCCGACGTAAAAGGAAAAACCTGTTGCTCGCTGACCATGAGAGCCGGTTCACGGTCGCTCCTTTTACTGCAAGAAATCGTAATCATCGTCATCGCAAAGGAAACACAGAAACACCGGCGTCCTGTCAGTATCCTCAAAACCTCAAAAGAGGAACTGGCGTGTAAATTCAAGGTAATGTTGGAAAGCATCTTCCGGTTTCGAGCAGCTCTTGATACGCGAGCATAATAAATACAACAGGAAATAATGCAAACCGTTTGCAAAATGTGGCAAGGCCTACGATACGATGGCGAGCCAACGGCCTGTGCTCGACTAGTTCGTTTAAAAAACCCATTGGCTGCTATTAGACTAACCGCGTCGCCATGATGGCCACCACAACGGCGGCGACAGAGAAAGGTCATGAACGTTCCATAAAAGGTAACGATGGTCGTGAAATATATCTCTCACACTTTACAGTGTCGCACCACCGTGCTCGGATCTTTTTGAATATGGCGGACTGACTTGTACGACGTTGGATGTGGTATGCCCTGTCCCGACATGAATCCGGAACCCCGAGAGCATCATCTCATCTCGGTTCGAAATCGGTCAAAACCTATTTGCACCCTGCTTCGAATTGTCCGCAATGGGAGTTGGCGAAAATGGCTCCATATTGGCGTTAGTGCGCTTCACTGAAGGTTAGCATGGTGTCATCGTCGTCATCGTCCCACACATTTCCGCCAGAACGAGACGAAGGCGTTTCATAATTTTGTCGTTAATCGTAAAATCGACTGCTGATGTCATTGATAACGTTACGTCAGCACAGCTACAGCTCACACGGGTTGTATCGTTGAAAAATAATCCAATTCTTGTGACCTGCCAGGAGGTTTTAAACGATCACACATTTCCATCACGGACGAAACTTTCGATGTTACTTTCGGGTCTCTTGGTTAGAGCACAGCAAAATGTCTGACTGCAATTATAAAATACTTTATAAAACTAGTTATACTATTTCGTATCACCATTCTCAATACTCATGCTTCTCCGAAGTCTTTCGCGGCGTTTTGAGCAATATTATTTATACGAAATAGAAAGAAAATAGTACTCTAACGTGGTGGTGTTTTAGGAAGACTAACATGCAATTTTCCCCAGTGCCAATGCACCACACCTCTCCGCCTTGCGGCTATCTTTCATGGTCAACTTATTTTGTTTCACTTCGAATAGTCGCTGAGAATTTGCAGCAGCCCTGTAAGGTTAATTACACGTCGCTGGCGTTGGTCCATGGGTTTGCAACAGAGCGCACAGGCCAGGCTGTTCTGTAGCATTTGCCAAGGGTCCACGTGACCTTCGCTGTTGAAGGAATGACATCACAAAAAGTCAATTTGCACCCCCGCAAACACAACGACGAGAAAGAAGCCGTAATACGAAAAAACACCAGTTCGTTGAGTGATTCTGCATCCCACCAGAATATATTTGATCAATCGCGGTAGTGAAGGCCTCATGAACCGTTCTCGACGTATGCTTCACCTAGTTTCGTTTTCTTCGTCTCTCACGCATCTGTGGGGCTGTGGTTCCGATATGGCCTACAGCACTCGTACACATCAGAGGCACTAGTGGTCCGTGATTTGTCCATGACCAGACACAGATTGCAGACGTTGCGCGAAGATGCAACGTCTCAAAAACCTGTTTCAGGAGGCAGACGCTCAAAAGACGGAGGGAGCTGACGCTGGCGAGCTCCACACCAACTCCGGGGACATTCGGAAACAGGCGAGCGAGCATCTTCGACAATATAAGAAACACATGTTTGTGAAGACGTCGCCCTCTCGCTTAGCGTACGAATGACACATTCTTCGGCGCATGAAAACACAGCAAACATCACACCACAGCAGTGGTTGCGATCGAGGAACTCCTTGTAGACTCTTGCTCTGACCGCTAGCCGAAGCTCGTTTGTGCATTACTCGTCACTGTTTCGAGCGATGAGCTACTACACCAAACCGCAGGTGTTTGAAATTAAAAACCTCATCGCCACGGTTCTATGAGAATGTTATAATTTAGTTCTTTCTGTTGCAAAAGCTCTCTGAATGGCATCTGTTTTTCACCATTTCTTTTTCTTATTACGCGTAAGTTGTTAGAAGAATATTATCTGCTTATAATCGCGCTGCTTACCGAGGCAGGTGAGGTGAAATTTCAACCTAACAGGGCATCTGGCTTATCCATCTTTCTCAAACAAAAACAAAAATCTGTTTTGCCAGCTAATGCACCTTCGCGGTCGCCGAGAAACAACACGTGCAAACACCGCATAACGGTCACCACTACATGGTTGCTACTCGCAGCTACCATCGACACGGCGGCGGCCCTGGGCCGATATTTTTGGAATCGCAGTTTCATATGGTCGAACATTCCTTAAAATCTCGTAAACAGTTTGCCCAACCCGGACCAGGCCCGCGTGCACTGGCAGTCTTGTCGTGAAAAAGCCGGATTTTCGTAGCTAAAATTAGAAATTCGCCCTATAGTCACCGGAAAACTCGCGACCCACGTTTCAGGGAGGTGCGATTCCAACAATTGATCCACTGTTTATCACAAGGCTTTAGGCACCCTTGTGCTGAGGGGACACAAAATTGGCTTTCGGGTAGGTAACACACCGGTCGGAAACGCAAAACTTGTTTCGCATAGGCCGATGGGCTGATAAAACGGAAACAGTTGGCCACGAGTCGTTGGCGGTTGGGCTCTCGAGCACACAATATTTTTCATTCTCGACGAAGAATCGTGCACTTCCCTCGTTATACTAGTTTCTTGTATGCACACTATCGATGGTTTTTCTTCCGGCGTCATTAAAGTGATGCAGTATGCGTTGCATTTGTCGACCACCCGTTCCGGTTTCTTATGTGTGTCTTCTAAGTCGTGTGTTCACCAAGTCAATCATCTACAACCCACGGGGACACGCGAAATGAGATTAAAGTTAATGAAGGCGATGAATGGAGTTGCATTTTGAAATCAATTTACTTTTGAGAAAGAACGAGAGAGAGAGAGAAATAAAGAGAGAGGAGGGTTAGAGAGGCCTTGAGTAGCGTTTGGATTTTTAGTATGCTGTTTCTACTCGACAATTCGAAATTGAATATTCAAGAACAGTTCAAAAACAATCCGTGTTGCGGTGCAGAGACCTCTCCTTCTATATAAGATTTGCTAATCGAACTGTTATGATCTTAGAATTAGAAACTTGCGCTCTTTCAGTGCATCAAAACGTAGCAAACGGTCGAAGACTAATAAATAGTTGAAAGAAATGTTACTGATTACACTTAATAAAGCACCAAGGACCGCAGGTTTTTTCTTGTACAAAGTTTTCCTGCATCTTCGTCTCCCGCCATCAACAAAGGTTAAATAACTAAAAATGGGTAACCACCATAATAGGTCTTAAATTCATACGATAAAGAGGAGAAGGAAACTGAACCCATTAAGAGACAATTGGCAAACTACCATGTAAACCACCAAATTAAACATGTAAAATATACTACTACTACACTTTATAAAGCACAAAAACGATTTATCGATTTGGACAAGTCGTACTATACTACGTTCACATTACATAGCTCTATTTGTAGTGAAACCAACGTGTTACATTTTTATATAAGGCACATGTTTAGTGCAACGAGTTCTACTGGTGACCATATGGCACTCATAGTGGTTGGTTAACGGCCTCGACAAGGAGACGTGACTTGACATGGTTATGCAGTGAAATCGAACTCTTCCCACGCACTCCGTTTGCAAATGGCCGTTGCCTCCGCATTTTGGAGCCAGTTTCTTGTACCAACCGGTGACAGGAAGAGCCGGTTTTTTCACCCGTTTGTGTAGCCGCTTTGTCCGGTCAGGGTTTGGGAGTTTGTAAGAAAAAAGCAAGTGCTCGCCACGAACCGAAGTCGTGCACAAGTTGCTCGTTTGAATGCGTGCACTGTGAACCGCGGGTACAGCTTCCACAGACACACATACAACGACTCACTGCAGGGCAACAATGTTGTTGCATTCGACCCTTCGCTTACGCTCACTCAACCTTCCTTCACCACCCGGTGACCCATTTTTCGATAAACGTAAACATTTAATTAAAAGCAAGTGTATCACCGTTGTGCTCTCGAGCGTGTGTTGGGGTGATACTCTTTTTAATCCACGAAAGGCTTTATTAAGGTTTTGCTTCATAGTCAGTCACAGTCCGTACTGCGAGCAAAGACTGGGGTATTTATATAAGGTTAGTCTACGTAGGTCCACAATAACCGTAAGGAGCCTGAGAGAAAAGAGTTTGCTCTACGAGAATCGGTCATGGTGCGTAGGATGTGAACAGACTTACTCACGTGCATATAAATAACGATAAATATGCCTATGAAATCATCCGCACCATTTCGTAAAACTTGATGTGTTTGGTACCGTGAAACCTGGTCGCTTGCTTCTCGCGGTTTCGGTTGTTTCATGACAACAGGAAGCGCCACTTTCGGTGACACAAACCGTTGCGATTTTTCTCGAACCCTGGGTATGTGTCGTTAGCATCTGAGCTGAGGAGGTAGATGGATGGAAAGAGTTTTCTCTTCGAAGGTCAGCTTCATGGACAGAACGTATTTCCAATGTGATGACCCCAAAGTTGCATACATGGTGCAAGTAAAGAAACAGAGAAGTTTTAACTTCACAAGGCAATTTACTTTGCAATATTTTTCATCAACGGTTGCTATCTTGACCCCAAGTCCTAAAGGAGAGGCAAGTGCACTCCTAAGAGAGGCAACTGAAGCCGGCAAGAAAGTTAAACATAAAGTCGAGAAATTGGCTTGGCTGCAGATGGAAACTTTCGCAGCTAGGTTACGAAGCGTCTACCGCCGAATTCTGCAGACCTATCGTTTTGATAGTTCACTCTTAAATGAGTCATGCTTACAGTAAGCCGTTCATCTGCAGCTTGCACAAATAGTTAGGAAGCACTTAATAAGTGTTATGGTTTTGGAGGTGGCCTAAATTTTATCATTTATTGAAGCAAGACTTTCTTCGTTCGTTTTCGATCGTCACACTTTGTTGGGCGAAAAGAAACGACCGTCTTAGATACGGATTTTGTGACTTTAGTATCGACAAACTGTGTATTTTCAACATAGCTTCGACCATGATGCTGGAAATCGCTAACCGGTTTGGAAAAAATGCAAATAACACTGTTTGGCGGACATCAACTAGAACGCTTCTCTTTGCCGAAGTTGTCTTTTAAGTGTTTTTCGTGTCGTTCGGATGGACTGTTTGGTCAACAAAATTTCGGGTTGACTAGCGATTACTCCTTAGGCAACATTCAAATTTCGCCATTGACCTTGTGCAACCGGAATTGGATCGTTTACAATAGAGATAATGAAATCGTAAACATGAAATCCGTGATATTTTATAACAATCCGCTAGACACATATGGTGAAAAAACACATTTTCCTTTTATGAATACTTGTGCGTTGTTATGAACATTTTCTAATTCAATACACCGCCAAGGCATTGCTAAGAAACTTGTCACAGTTATTCGAATTCTGGTTCTATCGGTAATATAAGCGTAAAGAAATAGATTTTTTCGAAATACGCATTTTAGAACAATCTTTTCCTGACGATAACGAAACAAAAAAGTCCATCGTTGCTTCTTGTTTACGCAAAAATCGCGCGATTTTTTAACCATTATTGCGCAAGTATACATTCGCGAAGATGGTGTTTTTTTTTCTGTTGGAACTTTGCCGTATTTTGTCTCACTTGCTCACCTTTCAATAGCCTTTATGGGGAATAAGGAAGTGAAAAGAAACCACGAAAAAACAACTATCGCAACAGTTGATGGCACTTCAAACGCGGAGCGACCGACAAACGCGAACTAAAGTCACGGAGAGATCAACTTAACGTCCTCGAAAATATTACCAACAGCACGCAAACAAAAACCAACCGTCTTAAACGATACGAGTTTTATAACCAAATAGCTTCTTCCTACTAAACCTACTGAGCTCAACTCTATCGCAGCAACACACTGCGACGCAATCTTTCTCTCTCCGGTTGCTGATCTCTCATTTCTGCAGCAGAAATGAGAGAACATATCATTTTATTTTAGCTTCTCTCTGCACAATTATTATTGGTTTGTTCGGTTATTGGTTTATTGTTTAGCCCTTGTTTTAATATTATTAAAAGGCAAGGCAGATATTTTGACCTGATATTTTGTCAAGCTTACCAACTGCCAAATAGCTTCACGGGTCATCCACTTTACGGGTGCTTTTACTTTTCTGTAGATTGAAGGTACATTTTGTACTGTAACGGTTTTTGCTTAAATGATAACGGCTCAACTGTCAATTTATCAGTTTTGCTGTGTCCATATATCAAGTGATTGAAAAAGCTGGTGCTTGTTCAACTAGTTTAACAAGTGAGAAGTTGTTAAATTCAGTGAAGTGCTGGCCTCACACAATCAATCATCAATCAACCAATCATTTTGTGTTGGTTCAACACAAATGTAACAACAAAAACAGTAACAAACACAATTCTTCAATTGTAATTCAGACAATAAGCGAAACAATTGAATAAACCGAAACAAAAATAAAATAAGTGAAATAAGAAAATATAAATCTTGCATTTCTAAAACGAAGGAAAAACAAAGAACTAGAAGACTCTGGTTTTCTCTTTTCTCTCTTGTTATTTGCGCGCTCTCCTTACGAAGGAAACCTGAAGCGAGACGAGAGTAATGACAGATCAATGATCATCTTGATCATCAGATCATGCTCACTTTTTGTTCGAATTCTCTCATTCTTAATCTCTCTCTTCTCGCGCGTTACACTCACGCAAGACTGAAAGAGAACAGGCTTGTAATATTTCTCAGCATAGTCCAATGTTGTGAACTTGAAAAGAAAACTGCTATTTTTCCCACAATTTATGGAATTTCTACTGAACAAATGTGCTGAAAAAACTGAACAAAAAGAATAAATGTGGGATCATTTGATCGTTCTTGTTTGAAAGAAAATCGCGGAGAGATCGACTCAAACTGACGGATAAACGATCAATGCCAGCAGATCGTTTCCACTTTCCGATGCGTTCCTTAGCTGATGTCCATTGCATCATTGCATGCAATGCTTGGAAGCAACATTTTGTATTCCAAAAATCAAAAAAATCCAAATCACATAACCGTTAAAAGAGACGAATGTTAGACTATTACAGCTCAAAGTGTCTATAATACAAAAGAAAAAAAACATAACTTTTTTTCGAAAGTAATTGCAACATAGAAGAAAAGAGATGTAAAATTGCTTTTTGACAATTCAAATGAGACAATGATCAAAGTTTTAACGATCTGACTTTATGTTGGGCTGTTTGCATACGTGCATTTTCCTATGTTTTGTGTCCGTGACCATAACAACTTTATTCATAAATCGATGACTAAGTAAAGAGACAACTAATGTCTATTCAACCCATATAATGTTACCAATACTTGTCCGTCCACGTTCCTTGCCTTGCTCAAATGTAGCCAAATTATACTAAAATGATGTGCATTTCTGGTAGGTTGCTCCCCGGAACCATGAGTACAGGTGGCAAAAGGCACACCCATCATCCATTCATGCTCACAAACACACCCACATGGCGAGGGTTTACATATTTGCCGACCTGGTACGGATCGTGGGCGAAACTCTTGGTT
Organism: Anopheles cruzii; assembly: GCF_943734635.1. Lineage (NCBI taxonomy): Eukaryota > Metazoa > Arthropoda > Insecta > Diptera > Culicidae > Anopheles > Anopheles cruzii. The sequence goes on along the minus strand of NC_069144.1, from coordinate 61,902,471 downwards.
GCCCCGTGTGTCTCTCATTTCTACACTGTGCTTCCTAGACCATTCCGACGGACTACAGGTGCGAGCGTGTGAAGCAGGTTACAACACAGGTTTGCTTTTATGTGTGAGACGAGTCCTTCCACAGATAGGAGAGTGAAACTCGACACATTTCCACAATCCCAGTCCCCGAAGATATGATAACGAACCGAAATGTTTTTTTTTTACAAACCACCACTAAATATTGAGGGTTTCGTTTTAAACAGTTTTATGTTTCCGTCCGTAGGAAACCTTTCTTTTTATACCCTATTTCACGCTGCGGATCGACCATTTTCTAGAAAGTAATTTATGAAGACTGTACTTAAATATTGTGTAAATACTCTAGAAGCAAACGGTTCTCGCGGCACGCTGTAACTCTTTAAAGTAGGCATTCGAAATGCTCCTGCACTCTTTCGTGTTGAATGCTTTTTCGGATTTGGGCATTTTATTAAATTACATTATAACGTAGTTCTTGTGGTTCGTTGGGCATCCAGACCTCATCCAGTCCGGTTCCGTTCTTCAACATTTGTTTGTTCTTCTTCTTCTTCTAACGTAAAGTCGCCAAGCGATAGATAGAACCATTACGATGGCGAAACCGTTGTTACATGTGCGAAAAAGGAACCCTCCTGCGGCTGTGTTTGTGTTGTCCCGAAATGAAAGGATTTCCCGAAGTGAGCGCCTTCCTTCGGGTGAGTGGTCTGTTTTTCTGCACCAAAACCGCGGGTTTTCCGCACGAAGCCGATTATATGCCCAACAAGTTGAGCTCCACTTGTTGTCTTCCGACTTATGAATGGGCACCAATGAGAGAAGGTCATTGCATCTTGTTTTGGCATTGCAGCTTTTCCTATTTTCCTCGATCTCCTTTCACAAAGAACGTTCTCTCATTGGAAGTGGTTTTGGGGGTAATTCGTGCATTCGGCAACTCGGCAACTGGTGGCACTCAGTGCGTCGTGAGTGCTACTATCGATAGCCGCGAAGCCTACTATGGAATTGAGAATTTGAAGTTAGTCGAGAGATTTCAGCGCTGCCGTGTGGACCTACTGAGCAACTGAGCAGCAAGCTGAGAGAAGTATGTGCGAAGGGCTGGGAAATTCATTAGGTCCACGCGAAGTGGAGATGTGGGGTAGGAGGGAGCCGGGCTTACCGAAGAAGTGCAGTGCCAAGAGTGTTCAAGGTCTCGTGGGGGTGTGTTCGTTGGTTCGCTGGCTTGGCATAATCCTGCAGCCACTTCAATCGAGATTAATTAATTGAATCGGTTTAGGTCGCCTTGCGAAGCAGAAATAGCCATTGCTTTAAGCATAAGCAAAGGGCTAGGCCCTGGTCTCGTGGGAGTGTTAGTGGAACGTTGTTAACGGTGTTGGAGGTGGGCAACGAAAATATAAGCCGGAAAAATGAATAAAAGGATATCGCTTTTGCCGGTTTTGGTACACGGTACGACGCTAAAGTGAAGAACAGGATCCTTGTGTAGATGAAGCGTGTTTGCTGGTGTTTGTGAAAATCGTCGTGTGGCGACCCTCGCTAGCTGCGGCATGTTGCCAGTAGTTAATTGAGTTTCCTAGAAAATGCGTTTCAGTGACGAATCCTCCCTATCCTTGTTTTTATTCAGTGTTTTCTTCTTGTCTGGGTAAGGAATCCGTAAGCACTATGCGACAGCAGGAACAATACGAATAAGCGATGCTTTGCGTGTGGCTGTCTGTGCTGTGTGTTGGTTGGTGTGTTAGTGTTTCGAATTGAATATTTATTACAATCCAATAAAGTCGCAAGGAAATGGCATAGCTATGTTTTGCCGCCATTACAGGGCGCATCGATGTCGTGGTGTCGAAGGTTGGAGTCTGACAAGCAGAACGACACGAATAAGCAGCGTTCTGCTGTTGTTGGGTCATGAGCGTGGCTATTATGTGTGAAGTGAAGACTTGTGTTCGTCAGTGAAGTATAAAGCCTGAGCGTACGTGTTAGTGTGTGAGGTGTGTCCTCTGATGTGCAGAGGGGTTTGATTTGTGAAGCTTCGAACGGCCAAATCGCCCCTCAGTCAGTAATTGAAAGTGAAGCATCCGATGTCGACGCTGACGGTCAGCACAATGAAACCGTCGCAGAGAATGATGAACTGTAATGAAGAATAATTCGGATGAATTGATGTTTCGTTCGTTTTCTTTTTCATGTTTCTGTTTTCGTTTTGTTTTGTAATCCTGCCTAAGTGAAATACAAATTCCTCACAGGAAAAACGTGACTGGCATGGCAACTGTAGTCTGTTTTACAAAGTAGAAATTTTAACAGCATGTATAACGTTGGCAATAATGATGATGATTAACTCTATTAGAGTATTTGTACGTTTTCAGAACAATGTATCGAACAATGTTGTAGCATGGAAAGAATGAATGCATATTGAACAAAACAAACATCGTAGAAGTTGCTTGGGACTGACAAGCGCAAACCCGTACCAATCGTAAACTGACAATGAACATGTTAAAACTTCCTTTGATGGGTTTCGGCCCAACTTGGCAGAGAATTAATGTTTGTCCTTGACTTGCAATACCATGCGCCTCCATTAACCATGCACCTCCATTACGATACTACTGAGCGATTAGTATGTCTTCGTCATCAGAAAACCGCAGCAAATGAACAATAACTGCATAAATTATTATGTCATGCTAGTCAAATATACCAATACAAATTCCAGAACTGTAAACTTTTGTTATACTTGTTTGCGTATACGTGGTTATACGTGGATGAATGTGGCAAATAGCATACGAGTTTTCTTTTCAATTGACCCAACATGCTATGAAGTCCTTTTTCGATTGCAGTTTTAGCTGTAACTTTTTAATTACTTTTCCTTAGCAGTGCCGCAACAACAAAGAACCAACACGGTGCAGCTCATATTGAGGACCTTTGAAATGCGTACCACCCATGCATTTTGCTGCTTTTGTAGACTTCACTTCAGAATCGAGGCCTTCGAGGATGAACCATTTTCTGTTGCTCATCGAAAACTCAACAATGTGCATATCCTTCATATCATAAATAACAATGTGCATATCCTCAACATAGAGCAAACTGTCACATCCTTGCAATATACGGTACAAAAATCAACACTGAGATACGCATTAACAATTGTTTTTTAAACTGGTACACCACACCGGCACGCGGAGAATAAGAGGAAGAGAATCATTGCAAACGCAAAACCAATAATTGGTCAACAATTATTTTTGCCGATTCTTGGAAACGACAGCTACCAATCAATTAGGAATAAAGGAGCCTCTTGGATTGATGGCGAGAGTTTGTGGTTAACTACTTAACAAAATAAATCGGTGTGCTGAGCTGCGTTTAATACAACTCGGCCACTGATTATTGATCAATTTTGCTTTTTATTGAAATAGTCATTTATTAAATTAAGTAGCATTGATCAGCATTATGAAAAACAGTATTGGTAGCCAATAAACACGAAAAACAAGATGTACACAAGCATGGGCCAGGATAATTGTAATAGAAGTAATAGGTCCTAAGGAAGTTTGGAATCTAAGTGATGGAAATTTACCGAACCTGTCGAAAAATAAACATTCTGCATAAACCATAAATTTACTGTCCCGTGCAAATAATATCTCAACTACCCACATATCGGCTAGACTTTGCCGCTAGATGCTTATTCTCGTAATTCTTCACTTTCGTACGGTTTCTATTAATTGAATAGAGTCTATGAGAGACTATGTCTCTTCCTGTTAACCAAATGGTTGATCTCCAGCTCCTAAAAGTTTGGCAAGAGGAAAACTTATTGAACTGCTTTCCTGAACTAAACAGGTTTGAACTCCCTTCTGAACCAAACATCACTAAGGGTCTGGAGACTCTCGTAACGGATAAGTAGACTCATTTGGTCTTGTCTCTAACGTGTTGAAGAAAGCCGAAGTGGCTGTATTTGGAACTTGGGCGTTATCTTACAGAACAGCTTTTGAGAAAGCATTTGCCGACTACAGTTTGCGCAAAATGAGATCGGTTTCAATTTTATTGTCGATTCTATTGTTAAACAAATTTGTCTCAGCTAAACTCAAATTGAATTTGTCGCAATAATACCCATGAGCAGAGAATGCGCATATAGAAGTGAAGCGTGTGGTAGTGAAGGTAGTGAAGCGTGAAGCGCCCTACCTATGTTTCGCTGAGCTCAGAGGGATCACTTGAAGCATAGGACTCGTGAATGCTTCTTGATTCAAGTCGATGCATTATATTACTTAGCTCACGTTAGAAGAGACCGGCATGCCCGGCATAGGGTTGTTCCAGCATCGGATTGGCCATAGTAGGAGAACGATCCCGTTGATTTGATACTTCCTGCTTAGCGGCGGCAGCGATGCGCGACACGTTGATTAATTCGCTCGACGCGACGCTGAGTTCATCGGTATTGATGGCGTTATGGCGTCGTATCGTTGTCATGATATTTGTTGGACCAACACAAAATCCTTGACATTTTTGATCAACTAATGAAAGTAAAGGCGGCGCTAAAAGTCTGCTTTACCGACCTTTAAATTTTCACTTAGTTCACTCCAATATCGTCTAGAAAATGACCGATGACCACATTCCAGTTACAGAATCAAAAATGTATAAATTTCCACGTTAGAAGGTGTGATTAAATATCTAAGATCCACCTCTGCAAGCCATTGCTGTTAAAAACGCTTCATAACAAGCTGCAACGAAGCTGTGCATTAATCTAAAGTTGGATAGAAATGTATTTAGCCAACATTGAACGCATCTTTCCAACAGTTCACGCCGTCGGAAAAGAGCGATCAAACTTTGCTCCTTGATTCCGTCCGATCATCGTTGAAGGACTGTTTTGTTACAGTCCAGTAGAAGATGAAAGCGATTGCGAACAAAACGTCTGATGCTCTGGTCTTTGTTCGAGTATCGCAAGCCTTTGTCCCGGCCAGCGAATCGTTTGAAAAGCGGTAGATTATAACTTGCGTTGTTGTATGTTACGTGATGGGATGTGAAATTTTACCGTGTCCGGAATGGCGCTGCCATTCTGGTTTCGCATCAAGACGACGAAGGACATATTGTTCCGCCCTTGGTTAGTTTTCTTGGTAGATGACAAACCTATTCCGGCGATCCAATGCGGCATCGACAAACGATGACAATTCGCCCAGATGGAGCCATTATCTGTTGAAATAGTCCATCCAGAAGGTAGGAAGAGCACTGTGCATTCCGTTTTTTTTGTTGGACGTTCCCCAACCAATGCATCTGCACTCGTTGCAGTGCGACGTAGTGCAGTAGCCTGCCATCGCCGGGGGTGATGAGCAACAATCACCAACCATTCTGAGAGCACTGTTTCTTAATATGCATTCACTAGCTGTGTCTTTTCGGTTCGTTGTTTCGCACAAAAGGGACATTTTGAAAATAAATGCCCTCCAATGAGATAGCACTAACGACGATGGTAGCTTTTGATTAGGTTTAACGCTTGAAAACAAGTGACAGTTTCCTAATTTTGCTTTGGAAAGCTTTATTTTAACGAACAAGTTGAATGTTTGAATGTAAATATTGAATATCCTGCAGCAATTCATATACTCTATTCACTTCTTATTCACACCAAACACCTTCGGTTAAACATAAAATCAAACCATGGAGATTATTCGACAATGCGTTCAATAAATCGCTCCTGTTCCGAATCGTATCAATCAATATTGTATTTGCGAAATGTGATACTTTAAGTCCTGTGTCACGTTTCTTATCGGCAATGCGATAACAAAAGCAAATGCGAATTACTGAAAAAAAGTAATCAGCAAATGGCAAACCCTCGGTTCTCGTATTTCGTAAATTGGATTAATAAACGCCGCATGTCTCTAGGCAGCTATGGCGCGATGTTTGCAGCGATGATACGTAATCGGAGCAATAGTTGTTTAATTTCCTTTGGCGCAATTTTTTCAAAATGCTCTCTACGTAGAATATACAGAGAACGGGAAAGTCTTTAACGATACTTGTGTGTTCTTAAGTACGCAATTTGGCATGGAATGAATTTTTGTTTGTATGTAACCGTTTGTTTTCCAGGAACCGGTGGCGTGCAGGTGTTCGGATGGTTGACAGGCCAGTTGCATTCGTGTGCTGGAAACAAGTCAGTGTGCGAACAAGGGAACAAGAGTGTGTGCGTGGCGTGAGGAATTTCGGTCGCGAGGACCCGGTCGTGCGTGATAGTGAAGTCAAGGGTGATAGCGTTGCCACGGGGGTGAATGCTTGCTTCTAGCACACCAAACAGAGCATAAAAGTGAATGCGTACAGTGTTCCATCTGACTTAAATGTCATCATCTATGTGGTACTAGGAGAGTGCTAAAATCCACATTGACGGCCACCCCTACGGTTCCATATCATCGGCATGATATAGGGTTATGGGACGGGAAGCAACCAAATCTAACATTTCCTTAAGGTATTGGTAAGTATCGAACGGCAAACTACGCTTTTTCAAAGTTGGACCATTTTCCAGGAACCATTGATTTTTGGCCCGTTTCATGCTAGTTGGCGACAATATTTTAAGCGTTAAAATATTCATCCATGCTATTTTCTGTTCGGTTGGCAACGAGCCATCCCCGATTGGATCACTACGTTTTTCCAATCGATGAAATCGGCACATTGGTTCCTTTTTACGAAGCTTTCGCAGAGCGTCGCTTTTCTCCCTTTTCCCTAATGGATCAGAAGGCAGCGTAATTGGAATTAAATTGTACAGAACTCGGGCAGGTCTGCCGATCTATCTCTACCAGCCTTTCTTCCGCCATCAACAACCCTATCAACTTTAGGGGACACAAAATGCTTGTAATGCTGGACGTCGACACAGGTATAGGTATGGCCATGTACGGGACATTATGGTATGGCCCACAAACGGATGTTGGTAATCGCCATGGTGTATGCTTGTGGCTGTGCTAAGGAGGAGACTTTTGGAGCAAACAATGTTATTCCTCGCTCGATGAAGACGTTGGCTTTTGTTGAACCTGTTGGCGGTTCTGGCGCTCATTTGTCAAAAGGACAGCGCGTCGGACGGAACAACATGGTTCGCCAGATGTTTAATTACACTAATGCGTTTACCGCTGAATGCTTCTCCTAGTCTGCCAAAGGCGAACTAATACAATCAGAGTCTAGTGAAAATAAAGTTTCTGCCATTATAGTCCGTTATTAGATTTGTGAGTTGTTTGAGAAAATAACCAACTGAATGAAGTATTAAATATAAGGGAAGCATACAGGAAGCTACCAGTGGCCGGGAGTGAAATCATGAATGACCACGGAAGGCCAATGGGCACAGGTGAATAATTTATGACGACGGAACCCTTTTGCCGTGGAACAGTTCTTGGTCTCACTTTTCGTAGGGTGCCGTGACAGAGTGGTAATCGTCCTTTTTTTGATGATTGTCCTTTTTTGGTCAGCAAACTAAGAAAGCGTGTTCATCGATAGGACGACGACAAGATTTTCCCTCAGCATCATAGCGATTTCATATTGCCATCTGTTTTAGGTAGCTCTTTTTATTTGTCTGACGCTCGCCGAGTCCTCGTTGAGGGTCAACGTGGACTCAAAGTTGGACTACGAATATGTTTGCATGAATAAAACATCGAACCATGCGGTGATTGATGGGTTTTGGGTTTGCAAAGTGGGTAACGGAAAAAGAAACAGATACAAGACGCAATTTGAAAATGGTCTGTTGAAACGGGACGAGAGAGTAGACGTTACTATAAGTCGCCCTCTCTTTAGATTGGAAAATGTTGAAGCGTGAGACCTTTGTGCAAATTGTGTACCAAAGTTATTTGGGCAGCTGAGTGCTGCCAAAAACGCAGAGGGCCGGTTCCCAGGATATCAACCTGTCGACGGGACGCTCCTTAGACCGAGTCGAACAAAAATCGATATTATCTTTCGTCGGAACGGGAGTTCTAATTTTAGACTTCGCAACGGAAATATGAAGAGTCCAATGAAGTTTGTATATTGTCTGGAGCAGATGGAACAGAGTCATGCATACACGCACCCAAATAAGGCACTTCCATGCGACTCCGATTCCGAAGCGCCGAGGGAAGAGATAAATAACAAAATGGTGTATATGAATAATGCATAATCTTCCCCACCTGTACGGTAACGGCCACGAAAGCGTCTTATTTCCACCCGGCATCGACCCTTTAATCTCGAGCATTTATCCATGTGCCGTGCAATTTGTACGTTCCCTCACTTGTCCACTGAAAAGGGAAGATTTTGATCGCGGCACAAGGGTAAAGCAAAAATTTTCGAGGAACGTAGCTAAATGAATAATTGTTCGAGCAGAAGAGCTTATTATAATGTGCAAGACTCATAAATGTTTGGTTAGAATGTGTCTGCAGCTTAGAGTGCATAAGACCATGATGTACCACAACTCTTTGTTTTGTGTGTGGGTTATGGCTTTTGTTTTAGTGCTTATTACCGGTTACCGAAAGCCATAAACTATGAGTGTAGTGAAAAATGAAGTATCTGAAAATTTTCCACTAATTGGCTGCTACAACCAAAAGCATTCAAGCATTCAGGATTCAAAAGCAGTTCCTCCTGATGTTGCTTTACCAGGTGCCTATTTGTCCTGCATCTAAGCAATGACGACCTGTGTGTAATGTAATGTTTGGAAATATTCAACAGCAGACTAGTACCAAAATGCCCTTTTATACAACATTTCAACACATTCCAATGGAGAAACGTACTGGGCGTCCCCATTTGACGGGAATGTTTGCAGTATATTTATTTAATTTATTGTTTATTCATCTAAGCTTGAAACATTTGTTTATCCAGCCTACTATATTTCGTTTTCAATATTTTTGTGGATCGTTAGCGAATACGCATTAATATCCTAACTTACTTATGCATGATTGCATTAACCTCACAAATACTCCAATCTGCCAAAAGAGGATGAAAAAGTCGTCGTTCTTGTCGTTTAAGAAGTTGTAAAATATAAATCCATAAAAACAGTATAGATTCTCGGGATTTACTTTCTAGCAGTCTTGTTCAAGTGAATGACCCGTCCTGATAATCTTTGTGCGTGATGGTAACACTGCCTGCCTTTATTGCTCTTCTTGCCTATTCTTTCTTTGGTGGGCTCTGCAAAACTAGCACCATTCTTGGAAAAAATTGAGGAAATTAATTAGTTAATAGATTTTGTCGTTCTGCGAAATACTTGCTGGAAGCACGTAATGTAGTGGGTTGTGTGCGTACTCTGTCATGAAGATAGCGTACCCAGTTAGAATTCACCCTGCAAAGATCAGTATCACTGATATAAAATATAGCTCATTGTCCCCGTTAATTGTGCCTTTTTGTAATGATACAAAGAGGCCATAAATTCGAAGGTTATTTCCGTTCTCATAGAACAGCGAACAATGGCAATAATTTGCTTCTAAAAGTTATGGTACAAAGTTATTATCATGAGGAAAAAATGTTTAGCCTGTCTTGTAGTAAACGTTTCTACAAAAGTGAACCCAGCAAAGAAGAAAAAACATTGAACTTTTGCAACTCTGATCATGCGATCAGAGCGATCAACAGCGATTTATGAATTGAAGTTTTACAATTATTTCTGAATGTATCTGAAATCACACTGTGTCATCAACACCACATACAAACTTTAAAAGGCTTTTCACAAAAAAGATATTCATACAATTTAATTTTGTTTCATCGCTCCCTTTCTTTAAATCATTGTTTCGAATAATTTGGAGATAACATTCGCACCTCACCGAAACTGATTGAAGCGAAACCAAAATCTTTTCAAAGGCTAGTGCCATCATTCAAGGCCATCGACGAGCCTGACGACAAATTTCCACGAGATTAATTTCTGTCAATTTTTATCGCGCATATTTTTACTTCGGGTTTGAGTCTAATACCCTCATTTTACCACCAATTCAATTTTTTCACGCCTTGCGATAAAATCTCAAAACTGGTGATGTATATATGGATGAATCGACATGATTTGATTTATGATGAATGGTGATTTGGCAGTTGAGTGATGACAGGTTTCACGCATTACTATAGAAAGTGCGTACTAGTTTAAATCATCGGCAATGATCCGACAACTGACTGATGGCACCGTATGTTTGTCTCTCCCACAGATGCAGTCGTAATCAACGTGTTGAGACGGAAGAAGACAGAAGTAGAGACAGAGACGGCTCCGATAAGATGCCGTCACGGAATGCCCCATGGATGTGGATAAAGCTCCTCGGGCTAGCACTGGCGATGCTGGACCTCTCGTTGGTTACGGCTCAGTCAAATACGCCGCAAACATGTCCACCGGGAAGTGACATCAGCCCGTGTGTCTGCCAGGTGAAGAAGAACGGGCTGGATATCCTGTGCGAAGCGACCGACGTGCAGCACATCACGAAGGCAATGAGCGCTCTGAAGGGTAAAAGTCCGATAATCTTCTACTTGAAGCTGCGCCACAACAATCTGCCAAAGCTGCAGGGATTCGTATTCCTGGCACTTGATATCCGGCACCTGACCATCCACAACAGCAGTCTTGCTACTATTGAGGAAACGTCTCTGAGCTCCCTAGGTAAAACATCAGTCCTTTGAAGTTGGTTAGCTATAAGGGTAAAAATTATGAAGGTTTGATACGTTGCATGAAAGTGACTCACATTGAATATTATCAGCATATTACATTGCTATACCTGACTTTCATTCGTACTATTAGCGTTGCATTATTACTTGCACCGAACTCTTCTGTATTACAAGCAGGTGTTGTTGGAGCTATACCTCATAAGTACGGCATTAAATATTTCCTTCATGAAGAATGTAATATTCATAGAAGTAGGATGTTTTAAATGTAAAATGCTTTATATTCACACCAGTCTAGTATTCTAGACCTATGGTATACTGATTCGGAGTGCTGTGAAAACTGATCGGCCTTTTCGAAACATTTATGTGTATGTATTGTTATAGAATCTCTCTCTTCTTGGCTCTCTGCCGTAACAAGTGACTTTTCTTCTTATCCGGCAATTACAACCGCCGAGCGGTCTTCATCTTCAACAGAAACAATGTTAATCTCTGTTGCTTACTGTAACGCCGGCGTAAGGAATCGTACCCAAACCAGATGCGTCACAACGACGAGCGTTAATCAATACTCTATCAACGGGGGATTGTTATAGCATACGCATGTAAAATTTGGCCTAAATTCGAGAAAATCCAAAATATCAAACAAGAGTTAAAATATTTTAGTATTTTCAGCGTCTACTGATAAAACTGTGGCCGTTTGGGGTAGACTTTAATAGTGGGTCGGCCAACCTTTTAACGGTCTCTCCGCGATTAGCATAGTAATTATATCTGTATGCAAACTTTTACCCGTAGGCCGTGGTCTAACACAACTTGATGTGTCTCAAAATCAACTGATGAGCGTACCGTCGAGTGCTCTGAAGAATCTGCACTATCTGTTGATTTTGAATCTCAACCACAACCGCATTTCGCAGATCCACAACCGCGCCTTCGAGGGTCTGGACACGCTCGAGATTCTTACCATTTACGAGAACAAGCTAACGTTTATTGAGCCAGACGCTTTTCGCGGCTTGGACAAGTAAGTGACCATGCCCACGCTGAAATGGAGAACCGGAAATGGAACCACTGGGATACTCCCTCAAAATAACTGCATCAATTGTTTATGTGCTCTTATTCTTATTCTGCGAATTGATGGTGTAGGAAACTGAAACGGCTCAATCTGGGAGGAAATGACCTCACATCGGTACCGCAGAAGGCTCTCTCTATGCTGGATAACCTGCGGAAGCTGGAACTGCAAGAGAACCGCATTAAAACGATCAAGGAAGGCGATTTCGAGGGTAAGGCTTATTTGCGAAGCAGCTCCGTTGTACTAAAAAGTTGGATAGGGCAAGGATAAAGCAACGTTGTCAGTTAGGAATTGACTAAAGAATCGGAAAGTTTTTATCTCTTATTGGTGATACATCCGCTATTTGTTGTGCCCTGTATTCGTAGGTCTCGAGAATCTCGACTCGTTGATATTGGCTCACAATCAGCTCACAGAAGTACCAGCGCGGGTGTTCTTCCACCTGACGCTACTCAATTCGCTGGAGCTCGAGGGTAACTCCATATCTTACATTGCCAAGGAAGCGTTCGAGGGTTTGGAAGGTAAGTAGCGAACTGAACTGGGTCGTCCTTATCCCGACTGGATCAGTTAAGAAGGGATTGAATGGGACTTTGAGCCGCTTAGCAACCGGGTCTGATGAATATCGTTTCATGCCGGGTCGTTGGTCCTTTTTCACAGAAAACCTGCAGTATCTACGCCTTGGGGACAATAATCTGCACATCATCCCGAGCGAAGCCCTGCGACCCCTTCATCGCTTGCGGCATCTGGATATGCGTTCTAATAACATCTCCGCCATTAGTGAGGATGCCTTCGTAGGCTTTGGAGACTCGATAACCTTTTTGAATCTGCAGAAAAACGAGTACGTACAAGAATGAAAGGTTTGGAACACTCGTCAACATTTGCCACCCAAACACGACATTTACATTCATTAGTAGACGTTGGTGTTACCGTAACACACTGTTATAGTCCTATTTCCGTTGGGTTTGCTTTTTGTTATCAGCATCAAGGTCCTTCCGGCGCTCGTTTTTGAAAATCTCAATTCCCTCGAGACGCTCAGCATTCAGAACAACAAACTGACTCGCATTCCGGAGGAGGTGATGGAGCCAATCATGGATTCGCTGCGTGTCGTAGATATCATGGGTAAGTGAATACGTAATTCCACCAGCGTGCTCTGGTTTGCTTGTCCGTCCAAAACGATTCTCACTTACACCCGGGCTATCTGGGAAATTTTGGTACAGAAGAATTACTGACTAACGCGAACCCCGTGCTAAGATACCAAGCGGTCTCGAAAATTCTATAAATTTACAGCCTTTCGACACTGGGAACTACCCAGCAGACAACATTTTATAATGAAAGTTTGTGAAACAGATTGCAAGATGGGCTGGCTTGGCTACCTCACTAGAGTGGTTTTAATTTATGCCCGTCTCTTCGAGTATCGTAATCGGAGGGGTTTAGGTTCTCTCTTCAATTAGATCACCGAATAAAATTGTGTAAAGATGCTTCAGCAAGTGAGCGAGAAAAAATTGAAATTTAATCTAAACGAACGATTCTTTTGTTAACGAATCTTCTTTCGCTATCGAACTACCTGCTACCAACAATTTGCTATACAACGTAATGAAATTGAAATTTGACACATAAATGAACAGCTTCCTTTATTAACCTTGTATAAAAGGTGACGAAAATGGCAGTTTTACTAAAAACGAACACACAAATCGTATGATCCCACTTTCCGTGGGTTATTCCCAAAAGAAAATGAGGTCAACAGCACGCTCGTTAGCTACTGACAAGAACCTAATATCGCCGCGCTTCCGGTCGTGACAACTCAATCGATTTGATGGCTGATGGCGGAAGCAGCATGATGACGATTTTGGCAGACACGAATGGCAAACGGGGCTATCGGAAACCGGAAGATCTAATGGCCGGTATTTTCATGGTGTTATGGGCAGCAGTCATTCGTGGGGCTAGCCTTTTGCCGTCGTTGGCCTTCGGTCGAATAAATGAAGATCAATCGTGGTGTATTTTATTATTCTCGGTATATGAATGAAGGTTTCCCTCACGAACAACCGTTGAGGATAATCGTTGGTCGTCTTTATTTGTTTCTAACGGGTTTCGTTTTCTACTGCGTGACACGGGCAAAGGTGTGACAGAACCGTTTCGTAGTTGTTTTGCCGTGTTCCATAGCAGCATGCAAGTGGGCTTGGCTTTACGGTATATTTATGAGAAATCCTATCGAAACTTGATTGGCCCACCGAGGACGAGGGATGCGCACTTCCTACATCACTGATCATAAATAGAGGTTTCCACTAGGCTCGTTTCGTTTTTTTGGGGGCCGTTTGATTTCGGGGTTTGTTATTCAATTGAATACAATAGTGAATGAAGCTGTAAATTAAAGTTTTTTAATCAGTAAAGTGGCTTTAGCAATTTCATAATAATGCAAGGATAGTTTGCAAGCCCACATTAAAAAAGTATTTTATACACGATTTTTACTCAGATAATCCACTGGTCTGCTTATGCGAGCTTGTCTGGTTCCCGAACCTGCTACGAGAACTGAAAAACCGCGACGATGAGATGACTCAGAAAAAGCGACCAATGTGCACGATGCAGAATGAACACCGGGAGTACTACGTGCAGAACATGCCGCTGGAGCGCATGAACTGTGTCGGCAAGAAGTACCACACGTCATCACTCAGCGGCAATGGAGCTCCTGGGAAGTACAGTCTGGTCACAATGGTCCTACCGGCGCTTGTGACCGGAACTGCGTTGATGCGCTGTGGCCGAATGCGCTAGAAACCGTGCTCGGTGAGTAGGCTTACGATGAACGGGTGTATAGATATCGAAGCAGAAAGAAAATCTCAAGCACTTGAGCATCTTGAGAGCGATGAGATGAGGAGCAACATCTTTACTGACGATAGGTCGATCAGAGCAGCAGCAGAAACCGAGTGCAGAAATACAAATGTCACTTTTATTTTCCACACTTTCTTTAAATTTTTATCGATCACAGTGCGATTGGGTCGCATGTATGACGACCGTAGTCGATTTGTTCGATCGTTTGTAGTGCTCCCGTGTGTGCGGGTCTCTATTCATGACATGAGCGAAGAAGCTATCGCCACCAAGACATCGCATTACCAAAGCGTCTTTCAATGAAGTAAATTGCGTGTTTTACGTTTCCGGAACTGCTAGCTTCGATACAACCTCGCTCCGAGGACAACGAAGCTAGCATCCAGAGACCGAACAACATTAGCCAGTGAATAGAGAGTTAGCTCCCTTTCTTCAGCCTAATTATAGCTTCACGCCAACATGTTTTGGTAGATTACTTTGCTGAAGCTAGTAGACGTTCCCACTTTAAGTTTAGGTCAAGTCTAGTGCGTAAGATCAATCATTCTCGATGTTTCACAAAGCTCCTGTCATCATCACTATCTTAAGGAAAAAAAATTATGAAGTTGAAAATGTCCGGGTATCGTCGCTTTACAACACATTCGATCAATATTTCGTGGAATTTCCCGTGGTGTTTTAAACGAAACTGGGATCTTTGTCAAGTGTCAGGTGCAATGATCCACGTTTTGTGACACGGAAATCTAGATTAGCAGACAAAGTGTTTAATTTGGAAGGTCTATTCAGTTTGGTCTTATTTCATAATTTTAATGAGTCAAGGACATTCTTATTTCGTGGAGGACTTTTCTATAATTCATATGGAATATACAACCCTTTTCTCTATGTGCTGGAATGCACACCGCAAAGTTGGACGGAATATTTAACCCTATTCTTAGGCCCTTCACCTGTTGGGTCACCACATTGCTTCTCAGTGTCAAGTTTCAAAAATGCACTGGATAGAGTTATTTACACAAAACGATTTACACAACAGAATAGTTGACAGTGTTAAAACATATCACATGCAATGCTTAAAATTATGAGAGCATCAATGAATGCAATTAAATATCTAATATATA
This sequence comes from Anopheles cruzii, assembly GCF_943734635.1. Classification (NCBI taxonomy): domain Eukaryota; kingdom Metazoa; phylum Arthropoda; class Insecta; order Diptera; family Culicidae; genus Anopheles; species Anopheles cruzii. The sequence continues at coordinate 61,886,976 of NC_069144.1, read as the reverse complement.
TACACCGCCAATTCACGTATTATATCACATATCAAACAAATAATGTTGGACTCAAGCAGAAAACCACGACTAAAGGATACAGTTTATCAATAGATGTCTATATATATGAAATACAACAAAAGCGAAGAAAGCAAATAACAAAACATATCAATCAAATAAACAAGAGCATATAAAAAACCACTTGACACAAGATACCGATAGAATAGAATAGCGCCAGTGTTGTTCCGGATGCCAATAACATCAACATCTTGCGCCTGGCAATCGGTCGCTTCAAAGAAGAACGAACAATCATGTTATTACATTTTGATACACTTATACAACCCGTAGGTAGAGGTTCACTAACGCCCTGAGAGAGAAAGTCAACTCGAACACACGATGGTTTCTCCCAATTTATCCCCCAAAAACATATCATGGCCCTGGTGCTCAATCACGGGCGAACAAAACAACACAATGATCGATTCGCAGCTGATCGAGAGTGAGTTTATTTCAGCAACATATCAATGGCAAGCCTGCAGGTCCCGTTTTTTCGGAGGACAGGATCAAAACATATCATGTTTCACTCGTCAAGAATTGCACGGTTGACACTTTTTCTTACCATACTTACCATTGGATAAAACATTTCATGTACACGTATCTACTTAGATGCATGTGCAAGTGTGTAGAACTTTCACAATTGAAAATATTGAGCTTTAGCGTCGCTGAAGGTGGAGAAGTGTCGTTTGTAACTCAAACCGTTTCCAAAACATATCATTAGTGTATAAGGCACGACTTTAACTTGAACTTTCACTAAATTGTAAAACACAAAATATCCATCTAACTGTAATAAGGAGGTTTGTTAGCTCTTCGATTTCTCGCCATTTTGTTGGCTTTAAAACGATACCATATGCCAGTTTGTTTGTATATCGAATTGCTATTTGGGTGCAGAAAGCCCGACAGAACTCGAACAGTCCAAATGTACCCTACCGTAGAATTTAAGGTCCCTACACAACCATAGTCAGCTTCCAGCTCTTAAGGCAATGATTAAAACTGTAATGGGACTAGAATACCCGTCAAAACATCAACCCAAGAGTGCAGTTATGCTGCAAGACTTTCAATCAGACATCATATTTTCAATCACTTATATGTACGTGAAATGTGATTTATATTTTTCCACACGACTACAACCCAACTGTAACATCGTTTTCCACACTCTTGCGAATTACCGCTAAGCGTAATGGAAGTAAAAATTGTCTATTCGATCGTTTAGAAACATACGAACAAGGATATTTACTTTTCGAGCTTGCGGAACATGTTGTGGTTGTGTTGCTGCTGTGTTCGAAACGTAGCCGCAGTAGGCTACCGTGTACTACTCACAACTGATTAGTAACGCTGGCTGGATGTTAATTGTCCTAAAACAAAATCGTCCTCAATACTTAGCCCATAAGCATACAAAGCAGAAGTGTAGATGCCAGAGTAAATTAAATTTACTCAACACAACTTTCGTATTCCCACACTCACAATCGCACATATATTGTACGAACGTTGGTGTACTCCGAACGCATATATTTTCCTACCGTAGTCCTTTAGAAACCGGATGTTCCGGCAGAAGATATTGTAGAGAGTGTGTCTAATGAAAAATGTGGTTAACGACGTTGAATTGTTTTCGGGTGTACGCTTTAGAGTAGCAACTTCAGAGAGAATGGTTTCCCTGTTTTGTCTGTAATATCGTCGATCTTTCTACATCCGTTTGTTTAAAATCGAAAGGCGGTGATGATGCAAACGATTAAGTGTGGCGATTTACTAAATAAAATTTCGTAGTATTTACGTCAACCCCGCATCAATTTTCCATCCACCAGATTTAACCGCAAAAAACCCTCTTGTTGCTATTCATCAATCCTTCACAATCGTAAAAAATCATCAATGTTTACTCTTAACAATGTAGTTCCAATCAATTCTATGGGTGTATGGATGTAAGTGTTGCTCGCAACGTGGCGGCAGCTAATGAAGTGTTATTCATTGTGTATCGAAGTTCTACCGATCACCGATCGTATCTTTCCGAAAGGAAACTTATACTCTAGTTGTAATTATGAAAACCACACAAAATTCTACAATAGAAATAGATTTGAAAGTGTAAGTTAAAGAAACACGTGCAGTGTAAGAAGAAAGAAGGTAAGGAAAGATTACAAATCAGAATGAAACTCCACCATAGAAGTGCAAACCACAAACGAAAACTACAGAACTATCAATACAGAATATTGCAATTCTAACTGTCTGTTTATTTACTTGTGCAAAAAGCTTGTTGTTATCGAAAAACTAGTATTTCAAAACATAAAACCAATTGATAAAAATCTGTTACTATGATAAAGATAAATCTCAATGGCTTACAAAAATGAAAACCTATCCGGGTGTATTAAACAGAATCTTACCAGAAAGACAGAATATGGCGGCCATAGCGGCTAGCAAAACAAACTAGAAATCGAAAACCAGAATATCTACAGAATCTCTGTAGCTTAAGAGTAGCTCTAGAACAGATAGTTATGAGCACGAAAAACAGGAAAGCCCAAGTCCAACCCTCAGTCTCAGAAGTAGAAGAACGTACGTTCAAAACTCCTTGCCGTAGAGCACACAAACCACACAGTACAGTACCCCGGGAGATTCCCATAGAACAACAATAGCACTGGTGCGGACTAGTAGACCCCGACGTACACCGTACAATGGTAATGAAAATAAAGTTATATTTGTATTTACGTGCGCGAGGGCACCGCAAGAACCGCAGAAACAGTGCGCAACACCTCTATACCGCGGATGCAACAGGCCTTTGAAGGCAAGTGATAAGCTGCTGAGAGCAGAGCTAGAAAGAATATCGTTGCATATCGACTGTCGCGTGCTTGCTAGGACACGGGATTGGACCTTTCGTTGGGACGTCAACGTGGACGTGTGTTTATATGCGTCGGAGATGAGAATGCGCGAAATGTGCGAAGAAACTGGTGCGACACCGACAACAACTAATGAGATGCTAAAATAAAGAGATTTTTCCCGAGTTGATTCGGAAGCCAAAACAACTTGTTTTTTTTTTAAACAAATCCACTTTCGGAAAGAATTATCTACTCTTTGATCAGTGCATAGTTGCATTTATTTCATCTGCGATAGTTTCTCCTTTCATCGGAATGATAAACACATTGGTGAAATATGCTTCCTCGATAATTTGAATGCTTATCAGCTAATACTAGTAACAGGTCTCCAGTTATGAGTAAATTGTGTGGGTAAAGGTAAGAATCTACCATTTTGTAGGTGAGTGTTTAGTGTGTGCTTGTGTGAGTGTTTTGTTGGGTATGAGTGAAAAATAGATTTAATGGAACGACATGGCACCCCAACGGTACACTTTTCTTACAGTTGAACGGTTTCATTCGTCGCGAGGACCTGCGGAGACAATCCATAGTTGGTGTGATTATTTAGTAAAAGGAGTACAAAACGTAGCTGATGATGAGGCCTTCATGACGGATGATTATGCTCGTAGGACAGGATACTGTTTCTGTCATATGGTGCTATTTGCGTGCCCAACCGACTTTCTGGATTTACTGTGCTTGTCTTGCTGTGGATGTCTTCGAAGCTTGCTGAAGCGCCTAGAAAAAGGGGGGTCAAAAAGAGCGCTAAACAAATTTTCAACCCATCACGGGCAAGATGTAGTGCAAATTGCACCGGCGTACGTTGTCACGAAGTTCACATCAGCACCGGAACGTCACAAACGTTGACGACAAAGGACGCTTAGCACGACACTGCGATGAGACACTTGGAATGAAAATGACACTGGACAGACAGACGGAGCACGGATAGGGAAAGCGTAACTAAGAAAACACTGGACCACGTGTGGAACACGAAACGTTCACAGGACAACAGCGTACATTTAGAGCGGCCAGATCTGAGTCGATCTGGTGCTATAATTACCATTTTTCCGTATCCGTCAGCGGCAGCCGGCAGCGTTCCTACCGTGTATGACAACTTAAATCACTTTTATTCACCTGTCATAACCTCCATAAACTCTGTGGAGCCAGAAAATGCAAATTAGTTTCCTAGCTCTGTGAATCTTAGCCGTGTCAAATATTTACCCTCGAAGTCGACCGTTCCAGAGCCATCGGCATCTATTTCATCTATGATATCGTCAAGCTCTGTTTCCGGCACTGCACCGTCCAGCTCCCGCAGTATACCCTTGAAGGCGTCCACCGGAATGAACCCTTTGCCTGGTGCAATGAAAGAACGGCGGTTTTCATACTGCTCAATTAGCTAGCCGAAATCGCGACGATGACAAAACATACCATCTTTGTCGTACATCATGAAAACTTCACGAAGCTCCTCTCGCAGCACGTCATAGTCTTCATCGGGTTCCACGTAGTTCGATGCTAATTCGATGAACTCTTCAAACTCTATCAACCCGGACTCATCAACATCGTATTCCTCAATGACCTCTTTGAGTTCTTCCTCTGAGCAGGCGTATCCTAATAGTTCCAGAATCGTGCCGACCACTTCCAGCGAGATACTGCCCTTCTTCTCAATGTCGAATGCAACGAACGCTTCCTTCAGCACTATAAAAATCGGTTAGCAACATCGCGCTTCCAGATTACCGTGCTGGCTCAACTTACCCCTCATCTGATCCTTGCTTAACTCGGCCTTGCTCATTGTGGCGAGTAGTGTTCTGCTACGAGTGCTTAGTCCAACAAAAAAAATGTACTACGTAAAGTTCACGGTGTCCGCACGATAACTAACCATGGCCATAGGCCCAGACATTCCTTTTTGTAAACTTGTCGATCATCCCGATCGATTACAATCGATTGCGGTTCGAAGCGGGTTGTGATTTTTTGCGCTATTTTCGGTATTGCGATCACACGTGCCTCTACCAGCGAATACGATCACGCTGTTGGTCACCGTTGCAGCAACAGTACTTTTTTTATCCTAAACGAACGGAGCAACAGTAGTTGAACGCTGTAATCTGTTGACAAACGAAGCGAAACGCGGAAGACAATTCGTCGCTCTCGGTCTCTGAATGCGTGTCACGTACTAACATCTGCTCTGTGAATCTAGATGTATTTTCCTTTGTTTAGCCTGCTCAGTCGTATTAGAAAAGGACTAGAATTTGTGGATTTCAATTAAAAGGTTGCCCGGAAAGTGTTTCAAAGATTCTACTCAAGTTATTTCAACCAATACCCAATAAACTGTACTACCAAATTTTGGAATGTAACAATCGTTAATTGATGATTGAACGAAAACTGATAAAAATGGGATTTTCTTTGGATTTTCACCTTCTTGCAGCCGGTTTCGAGCTCTGTTGAACACAACCTTCTAGCGCCTACCGTTATACTATTTGTAGTACACGCTCATGGCAACAACTTGCATCGTTTATTGATCGGATGTTCTGTGGGGTGCGAAATGACAAATTGGTCGTAATAAAATTTTATCTAATTAGATACTGCCGAGTCGCACACACAGCCACCATGGGCCACCACCAATCGATACAACAAAGGTAACGAGACAGCGTCCCGATAATTTACGGTAGAACTTGGGCTAGGATCGTAGATGGTGTTTGAATCGGAAAAGTTTAGTCACTTTCTATGCGATGTGTGGGGATTAATGGGGCGGGTTTGTGAGAAGGAGATTATACATATTATGATAATTCCGTTTGAACAGTAACACAGTAACGGTTTGTCCACCACACTTCCGAATCCGTTACCTGGCACTAAATTGGTCGATAGCCAGTGTTTACCGACGGCAATGGTCGTATCACAATCACGTATCAAAACGTATGATTGGGGTGCGCAAGCAATCAGCATAAAGCTAGCGGTCTCATGCTGTTGGTATGAAATATATCGACCCAGTTACAAGGGGTTGTAGGAAGTGTGGTAATTATTTGCAAAGCTGATTGCAAAGCGCACCACCCCGTTCCCAAATCGATTCGATAGGCTTTCCTCTAGCTTTCATCCCTCCTGGTTTTCCGTTTTTTCTGTCTCGACATCAGCCACACAAGGCGTTATCAAAACAGGACTAATGGGTGCTAACGAGGTCATCACTAATGGCAGTGATAGTTTAGCAGCCAGAAGTGACGCTACTAGATCACGGAGTTGATTTGCAAACTGTGCAGAAGGTCAGAGAAAGGTTGCCTAAGTTTCAGAGTGCAAACAGAACATGAAAGGCAGATTAAAAATTACCAAAACTGTCAATGGTTTACACAAGAGAGAAGGCAGAAGGTATTCTACAAACAGCAAGCTGCTGTAGGTCCGTTTTTAATTAGTAAGGCCACATTTTTAGCTGTTATCCTCAACCCGGCTGGAATCGAAATGGAAACAGTTGCCTGGTGGTGCTGTTCTGTGTGACATGTTTCTCGGTACTCATGTGTTTGGTGCTGGCCGACATCTTTAGGAACGTAGACGAAACGTAAGCGTAATGCTATTGCTGTAGCGCACAAGGGTTTGGAACGTCTGCGTGAAAATCATTTGCCTTTTTGATAGCGATTCCAACACGACCACGACATCGCAGCCGTCCGTAGTCCCCTCGACGATCTTGAGGACGTCTGCCGAAGCTGTACGGTGCCGTCTGGTTGTCGACTGTTTGATAGAATGCACCGACATAAGTGTGACTAATTTGTCTTCCGAAATCGACGAGCTGGCGAAGGTGAGTTGCGAAAGGTTGCAATTGCCCAGTGAAGCAAGTAATGCGAGCGAAGCAATTCTTTTGTCTATAAATAGACAAACGACTGCCAGGCCATCCGTTTGATCGTGACATCCTTACAAACTCCGGAAGATATCCTGCTCCGTAGCTGGTTGCAGCTAGACGTGGACTTCGAAGTGGCAGCGTTACATTTAATAAGTTCCAACATAAACGCAATCGAGCCGGAATCCTTTGACAGTGGCCCTATGTTCAGTACGCTTATCCTAACTCTAGAATCGCTGAAGCTCCAACATCTTCCAGCTGGTGTGTTTCTAGGCCTGCAAAGTTTACAGGAATTGAACCTGAAAAATCTCCCGCTAAAGCAAATCGATCCTTACGTGCTGGGACCGATGAAGTACTCGTTGACACGCTTGGTTGTCGAGGGAAGTTTGGAAATGATCGACCCGAAAAATCTTACTGGCACCGCCACGCTGGACCGGCTAGAGATACTTTCGCTAGAACACAACATTTTTGATGCAGTGTTGCGCAAGGACTCGTTCATTAACCTGCCCAAAATAACGAGTCTTTATCTGCGCAACTCTCACATTTCCTCTCTCGGTAGCGGTGTTTTTCAAAGTATCTGCGATACCGTGAAGCAGATTCATCTGACCGGCAACGAGATGCAGATGGTTCAGAAAGGTACATTTGACTGCTTGAAGGGCAAGAACGTCAAAGTGTTTATGCAGGACAATCCTTGGGTGTGCGATTGTGGACTGCAGTATCTGCAGGAGATGCTCAGTGACGAGAGCCTTACCTTTGATGAGCCGTTATGTGATAGCCCGGTAGAGTACAATGGATTGCCTGTACGGGAGGTGGCAATGTGTGGTACCCCTGTACCACCGACAACGGTGCCACCTGAAGTGACGACTAGCAGTGACGCTACCGACTCATCCACGGACGATCCTACCACAGCTTCCGAAACAACGACCAGCACACCCTTGACAACCGAAGTGACCGAGTCCGGGAGTCCTGAGACTACCGATTCTACAACCGAGAGCACCGTCGAATCTTCCTCCACGGAATCCACAAGCAGCACCGAGAAGTCGACTAGCACAATGTCGCTCTCGTACAGTAACGACGAAACGGAGACCACAACCGATCCACCGGAAACGACAACATTGGAAACAACAACCACATACACGACTGAGTCAGAAACTCTATCTACCACCGATGCAGAGCCAACATCGGAATATACAACTTCTCACGATGTCACAACTCCCTCTACAACGATTCAAACGACGAATATATACCCCACTATGCCAACGGCATCACCCAACGTGGAGTTAGAGTGCGAGAGTTCCGCCAAATCAATCATAACGGAGCTGGAAGTCTCGGAAGCGCGCTCGCGTTCCGCCCGTTCAAGCAACTCCGTTGCACTGCATGTCGCGTGCCGCACCAAGCAGTTTAGCATTTCCGAGGCACAGGAAGGAGCGGTGGAGATCTTCTTCGACAAAACGACATACGGCGCGATCCTCTGGTTCCACGATACCTCAACTCTGTCGTCTGTGTACTCGACCAATATCGAAGGCAGTGCGCACTGTCAAACTGTCGGCGGTCAAAAAGTACGCATAACCAATCTGGTGCCCGACAAGAACTACATATTCTGCGCCTTCGCCCTACACGAAACCATGGTGTCACCGTTCGACTGTCTTCCCTACCGATTGCAGCCGATCTATGGGCAGCGGCCGTGGCTTGTTGAGGATCAGAAGATTATGATGATTTCGATTATAATTTCATCCATTCTGGTCGCGGTACTTACGGGCGTCCTGGTGACGTACTGTTTTTTCAAAAGTTTGGCGCTCTACAATTCGCGTCGTAAGTATTTTTGGAGCCGGCCAGCGTGACTTCATCCCGATCCGAAAAGTCTAACATCGCGCACATTATACCGGCAAAGGCATCTCGTTCGTTGCAGATTCGAAAAACTCGGTTGTGCCGTTGGAGAGCAATGCCGCGAAGCATACGTACATGTCCCCGATGCCAGCCCCCAAGAAGCTGTCAACTCCAGACAGGTGCGTCAAATGCATGTATTAATGAGGCAGTGACAACAGGATTTAACAATCAGTGCTTTGAACTTGAAAAGTCAATTTGCAATATTAAATTCAAGGAAAAGCACAGATTACGCCCTGTTTCAGATGCATCGGCTTCAAAATGTAACAAAATGTTTTTTCGATGTTTTCGCGTTGTCTGTTTGGCCCCAAGACCAAACATAAGGCGCAGCGCCTCCGACACCAGTATCGAAAGTGGCCGAAGTTACGTGTCCGCGGTGGTGCCAAAGTCCCAGTTCGAGTACATATCCTGGAAGATGGAGAACTGTCGGGAGGTAGGCCGACCGTCGTTGGAGTACCACCCGACTAATCCGCCACCGCCGCCCCTTCCACCACACCCGAGCAAGCGGCTGAAGAAGCAAAAGTCGGAGATCAAAATCAACTTCCAACAGCAGCACGAGATCTACGACGAGCCGGCCGGACCCAGCTACGGTGGGCGTACCGCCGGCAACAGTGTTTTGCATCAGTCGCAACGCAGCACCCGGCACCGCATGTCCGCTGCTGGAGTTATCCACTGACGGAACTTGCATTTACTAAAATTGTACACCGTCTGCCGAACCCATCGCGTACCATCCTGAACAGCGAACATGTGCTTCGTGGAGAAAAACGAGTAAATAATCAAAGTACGACCACCTAACAGAAACGCTGTTGGGGCCAGGCATTCAGCACTGGGAAACGGGCCAACATTTCCCGATACACTAGGCGTTGGGAAGGAAGTTGTAGGAGTGCTCTTGCAGCAGTGAATGCATCTGGTGCCCTCGAATATTCGTTTCTTCTTCAGCCAACCATCTAACGTCGCTCCCGATGAGTAACACGCCCCGATCCCTTGCTGTTATAGCCGTTTATTCCATGCCGTGAGTTCACGGATTTTGGTCACGGTTGGCGAAAGAGCGAGATGGGCAGCCGACGACGGTGCAGACCGCAACCGTCACGTTTTGGTTTCTAACCGGTTATAATGCCCTGTTGGCGGGCCAGAGCGGGTCAAACAAAGGATACACATATTTTTCTTTCGATTGTCGGGATTCGTTCTTGCAGGTTGCATATTTATAGATCAAAGATCGGGTGGCCGGTTGTTGGCACGGGGGGTGGGTTAGGGGCCAGCAGCCGGTCAGGGACCGCAGGGTGTTGACAGAGTGGGCGCGCGACACGGCAACGGTGACCGGTTGCCACGCAAACCGTTTCACGTTTCACGATCGAGCTCACGGCGGTGGCAATTCACGTGAAAGAGAAAGCGATTGGTGCGTTCGGCGTTTGGCACGGCGAGAAAAAAGTACCATTCTCATATGCTGCCGCCTATACGGTACGCTGAATGTTACTTCAATGTATAGTTGAGTGCTGCAGATAAAATAGAACGTATTCAAATTGTTTGATGTCTATTTTTAAATGTACGAAATAAAAGCCAACTATAACGGCAACAAACCAACACGACAACAAATTATCCTTCAGTTGTGGAGCCATAAGAGCTAACGTTTACTTGGTTGCAGATCCCATCATCCTGCCTTTAAATTTTTGTTTGAAACTTTTTTAAAAACTAATTTACGATGCACGACTATAAATGAACGCGCCGAACAGAAACACGATTTCGACGACAAGGTAAAAAAGATATTTATTTAGTATGATCAATGAGTGTGAAGAACATTAGTAACGTACACAATTTACGCAACATAAAAGAGTAAAGCACACAATTTATTTAATTGATTTTCGAATCCGCTTCATGTCACTCTCCGATGATAACATTGATTCCACGGTTCTTTTGGTGGCTGTCTGTCGCTATACCGAGGTGCTAGTAATTCAATTCATTGGAATTTTATGAACAACCATCCCGTTTGAAGAGGGTCCAATTTCCGTGAATCGCGGACCGTTTCAAGCAGCCCCGGATGATACATTTAAATTGATCAAATAACAACCATTCCATTGGCAAAGGTTCAGTAATTATAAGGGCAGTGTTTTTCGCGGAGCGGAGTGCGATATGCATTGATTGTTGGCAACACATGATTGCACTATACTTGAAGCTGTTTGTCGGATTGTCGTGCGGCGATGTATGAAAAACAATTCAGTCAAACGATAAGAGCAAAGGCGTTCTGCTGCGAACGAGTGATCAATCATCATCGAACAGCATTATTGACTTTTATGTTTGATCAAAAAAATCATTTTCTTGGCGAATTAAGTTTTGGTACTTTTCTCGCGTTTCGGTGAATATGGGTACTCGTTATTTGGTTTTTTTGTAAACATTCGACTTATTGCTTGGAGTATCTTTTGCTAAGATAGTAAAAGTTTCAAAACATTACAGACAGACAATTTTTTACATGACTCTCAAAGTACTTACGCGACCCGATAGAGCATGGCATATTCAAAATGTGTGAAGTCCGACACATTTCGATTTTGTTTCTGTTTAATTGGAGTTAAAGAATGACTTAAACATTCTTCAAGTGAGTGTTTCCCAAACACATTGTAGCCGGATCCAATTCTTTGGGTTCAGGAATCCTAAGGCGGAACACCGCTTCGTGAGGAATGTAAGGGGGGACACCTTGACGACTGGCAAATCGAAACGAGGAAGGCAAACGGCTCGATTCTTGGGAAATGTGTTAATATACAGCCCGTCTGTCGGTATTCGGGTGGGAAGCGATGCAGATTAAAAGCGGAAAGCGACAGGAACATTTCTTAACGAGTCGATCCGCATTCTGTGTGTGTGAGTGTCGGCTTATTCGGCTTGTAACGGTGTAGAAGCTGTGAGCGAGGCCATGGCCGTCGGGGAAAATTCAACAAACTCCGTGAAAACTCAATCACCACAGGAGGGTGCGGTTTTCCGCTTTTCTGTAAGAAACATGAACCCTCATTTGGCCATCCACCTAGGGGCCGGGTTTGAATGTTTTCTCTCTTCTTCAGGTTTTGCAGCAGAGAAGCGAATAGTTTTGTGGTTTACTTTTAATTAAGCCAAAGTTTTGATCCGGTTTTTATGCGAATTTAAAGTCATTTGGGAAATTTTCTTCGCCAATTTCGAAACATTTCCCCAACCGTTATGCGAATCATATGCGAGGCGTCCATTACGACCCTACCGCGTATAGCAGCTCCCAGAAAATGCCCGGCCACCACAGCCGTTTACTAATTTTTGGTTGCGAGAGGAACTTTACGCACATCCACGCAAGATGGCGTGTCTGTGTGAGGAGGCCAGAGGCCGTGGCCAGATGCTATCTCTTTCTGATCGATCTGCGGCATATCACCCTGCACCCGGGCACTTCCATTGGCCACAACAAAAATAAACGGTTTTGATGTTTCGATTACAGCAAATTACTGTAAGTCTGTAAGCGGCTAGCTGCGTCTCGCTCGGTCCCAACAAGTCATCCGCTCCAAGCCAGACGACTCCACGCCATCGTCGACTCGTCTATATAACTATACAGTTCGACCAAGGATCGTTAGCATTTGGCCGCAACCGCGCGGGGTCACGTTACATTGTTCCAAGAGTTTCGAGGCGCCCTAGCTGAAGGCTCTTCCCCGACTTCCTTTTTGATAACCACGTGCAACTACTGTAACTCGCATCAAAATGTCCACCATCGTAAGTATCGTGGGGTACACTGCCCATTCACTACCTTTCCGGTGCACCCCGCCGTCATCGTCGTCGTCCGTGGTAGTGCATTTTTCGGTTATTTTACGTGTTTACGTTTGCCCGCGGCTGACAGATTTTTGGATGTTTTCCAAAACCGTTGACCAGCGGAGGCAGACAGTAGAGTTCGGCATGGGGAAACGCAAAGGAAGCAACTATAAAATATAGTGCAGTTGTACATATGAAAAAAGGCGAAAAGAGATGTGCGTCTTGTGGCGAAGGCTGCGCGCGTCTACCGCCGATCTTTTGACATACGATCGGTTGCAGCAGCCACGTTGCATGCACCGCAAACCGACTAGACTGGGCCGCAGTGAATCGCCTGTGCGGCTGGCCGGCAGCGAGCGGTTTGGAAATATTATAGTGCCTGTACGAGGTGGCGCAAGAATTTTGCACCCTCATTGTCGCCAGTTGCAGGGCGGTGTGCCCTTTTTAATAACGACCAACGCGGTGGCTGGCGCTCAATCTTCGAACAGGACTTTCTGGGACCACTGAACGGTGCCATCCTAGTGCATAGTTAGCAGTGGAAGCGATTGCAGCGATTCTCTGGTCGAACCAGTGACCAAGTGCAGTGCACGAGCAGAATGGTAAGGCGTTGCGAAATGTGGCGGCACATCGTAGGGTTTTTGGTTACTTTCAGTGCCAAATGTGCGACAATATAGCCAGCGACGAGCTGCTCCTTTCATTGTTCGATGTCGCTTTCCCACGAAAGATCCCAATCAGCTCAACACACCCCAAAGACCCGAAAGGCCGGGCCGAGAGGGGTGTTGAGCGTTGTGCTGCGCGTAATGTTCACCGAAAGGTCAGGCCGAACGGCACGCCCATCTTGTCAACCGGGGAGTCCAGGGGACGGTTAAGAACAGCCCGCCAGAATGGTGTCCACCAAGCGATCTGGAAGTTCTTCGTCGGTTCTCGCGGCCCTTCGAATCGTCAGTGTCCTGTTTCTGGTGTGTCAACTAGTGCTGCGAAGTGATGCTCAGGCGTTCTACCGGCGCTCAGCGGTGCGTTTCAAAACTTCTGCTATTTTCGTGAAAAGTGTTGTGATGAATTCGTAAGAAGAATAGACGAAAACAAATTTGATTGACGGACATTAATCGATGTTCAAATGGCAGCCAAAAAGGAAAATGTGTCAGAAGAGCGACGACAGACGGAATGAGATTTTCCATTTATCGATACGATAATGTCTTCTGTCAGGCTGAGTATTTCCATTCGTCCTCCGATTAGTGACTCCCGGGTTGGGGTATGTTGCCAAATGTTTTAGGCGAGGCCCTTCCCGCCATACACCGCTTGGGGGTTCATCGATTCTACGCCATTTGTAGCTCGTCTTTTACACATGGGATTGCGAGTGGTTCGTTTGTCAAATTTGTACAACCCGCTAATCCCGCCGGGACCCACGCATCACGCGATGAGTCCTTAGGGGAAGAGATGGGCAGAAGGAACGCATCAAAGGCCGTACCAGAATACGAATGAGCACCGGGACCGGTTGAATACCAGAAATCCCAGAACACGTCCGTCTATTTATAATCTCATATGGCAGTCGAGACTTGTTGGTCTCGTGCTCTTGGCCATCGCATAAACAAAAAGTGTGATGTTTTTGCGACAGCAAAGCAAATCGTAGCACGTAAAGGGAAACAATGGAACCAGGGTGGTTTAGTATATAGACAAGCTCCATGGGAGGGTGCAATTTTTTATAGCATTCGATTCGTTCGAGACTCTGTTTAAATGTTCCTTAATGTTAATGTTTTGTTTTTTGTTTCTTCTTTTTTCCGGTGCTTCACTTTGCCCCACATGTGCCTAATGCCGACAGGATGATCTGGACAAAGCCCAGTTGGAGCGTAAGTACATACTCGTTTTCGCTTCGTATGGTAACTCTTGGACTAACAGAAAACTCTCTAGCACAGTAAATTTAAGCTATAATAGCCTAATGATATGGTGTTTGAGCAAATGTCTGATGCAACTATTTTTTTCGGACATAAAAACACACCGATCATCGGTTAATTACCCTCACGCAATCGAAAGTAGCCCTACGCAGGGGACAATTTTCGGGAAACAACTTTCGCGACCCTTGTTCATATCATCATTGTCTATTTTCGTGCCAGCGAGCACCCAATTTTGGTTGACGCCCCTTCAGATCATTGTTTCAGCCTACGATTGTTATTGGTGATCCTTTCATTGGTCCATTGGGTCCCTTTCGCCGCCGATTCGACTTTATCCAGCTCTCTGCAAAATGTGCCATATTATGTAAGCGGCCTCTGGCAACGAGAACAGGTGCAGGAGCCTAGCAGATCCTTTCTCTGGTCGCCCGACTCTCAGGGGCAATTCAGTACGCGAACTAGGTGGCAAAACAGATCTCGACAACGACGGCTAGCGCGGATCGTTGTGGACAAGAGTTTCGAGTCATCGCCGAAGGCGCAATGTTGACGACCGACATAACCTAGTACGTCGTGCCGAGACTGGCCTTCCTCTCGGCTGGAATGAAACTAATACAGCTTCAATGCGTAGAGAAAAGAAACAAATCTCACCCTCTCGCTATCTGGAACGAAGCACACCCACCTCATCTTGGAGGTTAATCATTTTCAAAACGAGAGTTTATCTAGACTGTAGCGCTACCGTCGAGTCAAATGTTTCTAATGACCGATTGCATTGCCTGAGGAACAAAATCACAACCCCTACGTGATCCGACAGCCTTCGTAATACCACAAAAACAAAAGTTTCAGTTAAATTCGTGAATCAAAAACATAATCGATGACAGGCTTTCACTTTCACTGCCGTGTTAAGGTACCTCGAGAGTAGTTTGAGATTTTGATAAATTGACTTGTCGAAGAATTGATATCACCTAGCAGTTACTTTGTAGTTTAAAATGGTGCAGTTCGCTAGACTCCCGGAATTAGCATAAGTTACCTCCCTGCACTGATCGAATTCCGGAGCTTTATTTCTTTTTTATTGGCTCTAACTACGTTCTTCCCCGAAGCTGGTTAGGATTTTAATTTTATATTCCGAAAGCGGTTTCCTGCGGTTATATCACAGGCCCTCGTTAATATGTAAACGAGTGTCTCGTTTACTACCTTTATGCAAAAGACGTCCACCGGGATTTCGAAAATCAATGCACCTCCCAGCGGGGTGTCTGCTAATCCACCCAAAGTTGTACTTGAGGACGTTCATTGCGTGCGTGTAACACCTATGAATACCTACGCAAAGTCAGTCAAGGCCAAAACTGTCATTTGCAAATGTTCGGAAATCGATTCCCCTACAACTAACTTGCAGCCCATACCCAGGTACGCTGGTATTTCTAAAATGTGACGAGCATTTTACGGTGTTTCAAACAAATGTGCGGAGGTTCTGATTGCCCAGCTCCGACTAGCAAGGAGAGCAAGTACGCTGCTACCTGGAATTCGCAGCTCCACCTCCATCAAGTCTCTTAAATCGTGGCCTTTGGCTTAGACTTATCGGTTACATTTTACACGAGCGAAGGGAAGCGAAGCAGGTTTTCTGGTTTACAACCTTCGACGCGCAGCTGAAACAGAAATTAATTTGGATGCAAACCTGACCATGACAGTATGTGTGTCCGTTTACGGCGGCCCGGGACATTCGTGAATCAACCTGTCGCGGTTTCACCGTGGCGTGCCGTGACACGCTGCAAAAAGTGTGGATTAAGCACCACCAAGCAGGATGTTGGATGGGTTTAAAAACTTGTACTGCGATCGCCGCTGCTACCTGTCCATGCCCGCGGTGAACTAAATGCATCGTAGATTATGATCTAGATTTTATGTACTTTGGTGCGTCTCGAGTGCGTACCGATTTGGAGCATTGGCTTGCGTCATTAAATCGCTAAGCTACGAATGGCCAAGTTACTTGGCACTCGCCATGTAGTGAATTTATTTATATGCGCAGGACGTACTCACTAATTAGATCTTGAGTACGATTGCTTCAATCGATTGCGCTGGACGCGCGACTCTTGTATTGAAAATTCTTGACTGGCAGGAAGAATGTCTGGCAAAACTCGCACTTTCAGCCTAATCGTGAAATGAATTATCTGTTCGTTGCGGGTTTTTTTGTTTATTCGATTAGTAGATCGTTAAAAAAAGTTAACGATCGTGCGTAAAGTATCAACACAGGACAATAATGAGAAAACAAGCAAACGATTGTTGCGTTTTCCGATGAAAACTTGTTTTATAAACGTCCAATCTGGACTCTTTTAAGCTTTAACCGCACAAGAAAAACGTTGTGTGTTTAGGTTTTGTGAAACATTTTTAAAACACCCCTAGGGAGGTAGTTGAGTTAGCGAAATGATTTATCTCTGAACACACGAAAGGAAAATCGTTTGCTATTTTATGCTGCTGCTGATTTCGTACCTGAAATGCTTTCCGAAATTCGATGCTCTTTTCCCGGGGCAGTTATGTACATAACATTGTGACACATGCGGTGGAATTTCATACTCTGGAACGTAGCGAAGAGCAGCTGCTGCTGCCGTGAACTTGAATTATGAGCCCATCCGCGCCCCAAAAACAAATCTGATATTTTCCGACACTTTATGGTGCAAAATTTTTGGCTTTGACGTGTGCGATAGAATCGGTCCACGAGAAAACGCTATGGTTGTTCGTTAGCAACTCCTGGCCGTTGGTGCGTTAAGGTTTGATAGGAGGCAAAG
Organism: Anopheles cruzii; assembly: GCF_943734635.1. NCBI lineage: Eukaryota > Metazoa > Arthropoda > Insecta > Diptera > Culicidae > Anopheles > Anopheles cruzii. The sequence continues at coordinate 61,870,010 of NC_069144.1, read as the reverse complement.
TTTTAATATTCTCCCTACGTTCCATGCGCATTCATAGAGGGTCGTTTTTTGCACAAAGTTCATCCCCTTTAAGGTGTCTGTGATGGATCGATGCGGTGAACGTGGCGTGAAGCGATGCAATCTGCTGCATGATAATGAACGAAAGTTGGCAGTTTTTGTCCTTTCTGCAGTTCTGCTGCCCTGCGCCTATTGCTGAGCAATAGGTTTAGGTGAACTGCAGCGCGCACTGGTTGAAAATGTTTTGCACTATGGGTTGGTGTGCTTAATTGAAAGGCAAACGTTATTACCTCTCTAAGGCTTCTGACATGTTTAAAATGGTTATTCGTTAGTCGTTGCTATTTCACATCCAAAGATGAGATAATGAAGCAACCAATAAACCTGAATTTATCATAAAAGCCTCTTTTCCCATGGTGTTTTACTGAACAGAAGTCAACTGTCCTACGGGCACGTAATAGCAAATTTAATTTACATGCATGCACTGCAAGGCTCTCTTGCAGCGTTGCGATTGCGTTTCCGATGGGTTTCCGTTTTTGGGTTTCCTCCCTAAAATGGCTCGTTTTTGCAACGACAACAAAACGGTTGTAAATCCGGATTTTAGGATGATGGGTAAATAAATTTCACAACCATAGGATTGGCATTGTTCACGCAGCGTAACACAACATAACACGCTAGACTATTTGGCCATAGGGAAGAAGCGGCTTGTTTTACGAGTTTTACGTTCGCCGGTTGAGATGTAGCCGATGTTCATTCATTAATAAACACATCGCGCACCGCTTGAAACGGGCTGTGTAACGATCCGACTGGGAACCTGAAACACGTGCCAAGGAAAACTCATCGCGCTACCGACGACAACCGAAAACCCGTGGCGAGGAAAATAGAAACTGTGAAATAAAACAAACACCACAAGGGCTGCAATGCGCTGCGCCTCGGGCAAAAGCAGCTACATTGCATTCAATTAAACGAACGCGTGGTTCGCTAAAAATACTACATCCATTTTCTGGGCGGACACAAAACTTCGTGGTCACCTATTCGTATTTTAACGTAGGGGAAACTGGGGCCGAATGAACCGAGTTTCAACTGACATTAAAACGATAATAGTAATTTTGGAAATTTGTAATTTTCTTACTTTTTTAGTCCTTCGCAATGCGTTCAACGCGTTCGATCAGGAGAAGAAAGGATGTATCGGCACGCAGATGGTCGGTACGATCCTCAGCATGTTGGGCCACCAGCTTGACGACAAGATGCTGAAGGAGATCATCGACGAGGTCGACGCCGACGGTTCCGGCGAACTTGAATTCGAGGAATTCGTCACGCTAGCGGCCCGGTTCATGGTGGAGGAGGATGCCGAAGCGATGCAGCAGGAGCTTAAGGAAGCCTTCCGTCTGTACGATAAGGAGGGCAACGGCTACATCACCACTGCTGTGCTGCGCGAAATCCTCAAAGAGCTGGACGATAACCTGACCAACGAGGATCTGGACATGATGATCGAGGAAATCGATTCTGATGGTTCCGGAACCGTGGACTTTGATGGTAGGCTTCGACTGGATGATTGGCGTTTTTCCAACTTTTGATCTTCTATGGTATTTGATTTCCCTAACAGAATTCATGGAAGTCATGACTGGTGGCGATGACTAAGCATCAGCACTGGCAGCTTTACCGAAAACAATTCTTTTGCAATTATCTCAAAACTAAAAGAAACAAAAAACAAATCAGAAACATGCCTTCGTAAAAGTTTCTTTCCGTCAGTATACACACTAAGATCTACACACTCGGAGTAGTCCTCCTGGCCTCCTGAAACCTTCTAAGCTGCTTCCTAAGAAGGCCGGCCCCTGGATCGGACGAAGCCGAAGCGTCGAAACACATCCGTTGCTGCTATAAGGTTGTTCAAAGCATACATTCTATCGTCGTTCCGTTCTACGTTTGTATCGACGCGGTTGGTATTCGACGGTTTTCCGGCAACCGTCAGGGCGCTCTGAGCTTCTGTTATTGGAACAATATTTTTCAACAAAAAAACGGGTTGTTGGTTTGCGGCAAATGCGATGGTGATGTTGATCTTCTAGTTTCTAAGCGAGCAGTGCAGTGCAAATAATCTGAAGAACCAATAAACAACACAGACAAAAAACTGGGCAATGGTACTTTATTCGCGTTTTTCAATGCTTATTTCAATGATTTCAGCGTGACTTCGTTTTACATAGAACGTGTCAAAATTGAAGGACGCTTAACATTCCGATGCAATCACAATCGCTGCTTCGAAACATCTTTTGTGATTTAGGCAAACAACATTCTATGTTGGTTACCTGTTTAAGTTTTATTGTTAGAGACGTATTGAATTAGTTCATACAATAGTTCATTAGTTCATAGAATAGAAAAAAATCGATTAGTATTAGTATACTTAAAACTTCAATCAATGGAACTTAGTTCTAAGAGAATTATTTTAAAACCCACAACACCCAAAAAACGACCACCGTCCTTCAGAGAACCCCTTAAAGGGCTGGTACTGACAGAATTAAATATAACGCAAATATCATAATTTATACTCAATAGCGCCAGCACAACATTACCCCCTCTCGGCACACGTCCAAATGGAATTTATCAACGTCTAAATGTTACTCGAAACATTCGGGGCAGTAGTAGAAAACGAAACATTCGCCTTTTCCGGTACACTCGCTAGTTTGACCTTAAGATTTATTCAGCACATTAGTCAGCTTCAACTTCATTAGCTTAGTTGCTTAAAGCGGGAAATTCATGCTGTCACAACGGTTCACAAAAAATCGGAATGTGAACCAGAGACCCACTTGCTGAGGAAAGCAGGGGGGGATCCCAACGCATAGGGGACAAGGCAAAAGAATCCTTAGCTTCCGGATGCAACCTTAGGGCAACGGTGTATTTAGGTCAATGGAGCACTGACACGTCGAGGACACGAAGTTTATCGTCTACTTTCAGTTCGCGTAAGATGCAAAACCCCTCCAGCCACATGGAACGTCTCTAAGATACAAGTTTTACAGTTTGTACCAAACTGTTGCAAAATCATACCCACGACCCGAAACTCAAGAAAAAGATAAATGGAAATAAACGCATAAATAAACACCAAAAAACATAATTTCTTTTCGTATTATTTACCACGCGGGTTTTGTTGTCGGCCCTAAACATCCGTACACAAGCACACAGGTGAAGTGAAAGAACAAAGCGAATAAGAACAAACAGCATTATAGTTTATGCTAATAAAATTATGTATTTTATTTGCCGCCAACAGCAAAGCGACCGGAACGCGTTGGAAAGAAATGCTTGACGAATATACAACGCAATATAGTTTTCTCTTGACGATAAAACTGTGCATTACATTATTCTGTTTCAATTGGGAAAAGAACAGTTCTTGATTAGTTACAGGAAATTGACACATGTTTCCAACAACTTGGGCATTTTCTAATCAGCGAACTTCAAATGCGAATAATACTGCGAAATAAATAGTATATACAGACGCTGGGTCGTTTACAACGCTCAAAACAGTCATTACCGTATTTGAAATCTGTTTTCCCATGTCGATTATTACATATTGATTGTGTCTCAACAATCCGCGTAACTTTCATGCCAAAATGAACCATATCCAACGATGCCATTCTATAAAATATTAATAAAACCCCGAGCAGCATCTGTTACCCAATCAGGTTACGCTTGGTTGAAACTTTCCAAATCATTTAATTTATGCCCACCAGGGGCATGGCCAGTAAATCCACAGAATTTCGTTTGTCTGACGTTGGCATGTTGCTGTGTAAATCGATTACTTTAAGGATTTCTTGGAAAACCCTTTTCTTACCGTGGGTGAACGATAGCACGTAAGGCTAATTAATGCCTAAATCACTGTGCTCAAACCGGCATCTGTATCTGAAGATGCAATATCATCACAATTAATTTTTACTGCTTTAAACATGAACTAAATTTTTTCTGTCATGCGTTATCGCTGTTTGATGCCGAATCGATATGCCTAGAATTGTGTATTAAGGCTAATTCAAATATAAACACAAAATTTCATTTGTAAGCCATTCTAAAAGCATAATAGATTTTAGAAATAGGTGTAAGCAGTTTATAGAAAAGACGGAAGATTCGAAGTTTTTTGGTTTAGATGTTGCTGCTATTGCTATTGCGACCAACGAAAATATCACTGGCGACGTATTTTTGGTTGGCTATAAGCTTATGCTCGCAGCAATCGCGTGCAATCGAACCGGTGCAGGTCAGGTGCAGATTCAGTGAATAAGATCGAGCGAAAAAAGTACGCACATGTTTGCAGCGCGTAATGACCACGCTATGCCATGCCAGGATCGGGATCGATGCCAAAGGCCGTACCGCTCAGCGGGATTGGAATGCACGATCCGATTCATTATATTTAATTTCAATGATTAATGCCGTGATGAGCTTAGTGGCACGAGTTCTTGTCACTGCCAGCGATCTGTGGCAACGTTCGGTTTTCCTCTGTAACTATTGACGCAATGGAGTCAAAATTTCATGTTATCTTTTCGTTGTATAGTCACGTTTTATTATTGTAATGCAACACTTTGTATTGTATACAGTTTTGTGCAGTTGTATTTGTTCCTATGTACTTTAAATCTTTCTTTTCATTGCTCATTATTTATTTATGCTTCGGGACAAACAACGATCTACTTTTATGGAAAATATGATTTTATATAATAACGATAACCAAAAACATTTTTTTACTAAATTAAGATACTCGTCTGTTATTTTTGACACTCTTTCCGAAGCAACCATAGTGCAAACGAACCAGCTTCTTCCTTCTAACAGACGAAAAGGTGGCTACAATCGTCACGACCTCTGGCTGGCAGAGACGCCATGCAGTCAGTCGGCTCAAGCAGTCGGCCAGCGCCTGCGGATTGGGCAACCCGGAAGGTCACCGCTAGTGGAACCCGAGTTAGATAGAGTGAAAACTGTATGATTGAAAAGAGACAGAGAATAACGGTCAAAGAAGTTGACTAATCGTGAAAAAAAATCTTCATGAATTAATTGGCCACCGTGGTGTCAGGCCGGTCAGGTCGGGCTGTGTTCTGTGGTTGTCTGAATGGCCACTTGATTGCAGGATGGGAAAGTGTTGCTAGTCAGTGGTGACAGCGTTCCGGAAGAGTGCGCGAAAATCCCTCTGGGCGTATTGTGCGTGTGGTTTCTCGCGCCGATCGATCGATTGCGTTCATTGCTGCAAGACTTGCGTGTGTGGCGAAGAACATCGCAGACCGTCTCAAGAGAAGGCAGATGGAAAGGAACTGAACACTGGGTGCAGTACAGCTAGTGTAGTCGATTGTCCCTTTGGATTGGCGAGACGCACCGTCGGTGCAGTTGTTGCAGTTTCGCCCTTACGCATAGAGTATTTCCATTGCAGCTGTTGACTAGCGTCTTCGATCTCGATTGTACTCGATTTCCCAGACGTTTATCGTTGTTTTTTTTGTTTTCATCTGCCTCTTTTGCCAACGCCACTGCACTGAATTTTCGTTTATCGCGGCTCGCAAAGATTAGTTGCCCAAACGCATCGGACCATTGTGCATCGTTCAGAGGAAGAGAGAATTTGCAATTTTGTAGTGTGGCTTGAAATTTAACCAGAGACTCGTTTACTCCCAACTTGAACAAAATGTCGGATACAATGTCGGAAACTGCCGAAAGTGTTGGAAACGGCAAGGTACGCAAATAATTATTTTTGCCTTTTCGCCGGCCTCGATCCGGGGTCGCGAATTATTATGCTTACTTCTGTTCCGTTCCGTGTTCGATTCGCTTAATTTCACTGTTATTTTGTTTTTGTAATTCTTATCTCACCACTACCGACGTGACGTGCCGTGGCTTTCATCGCGCTTGTTAATTGTTTAATGGTGCCTGTTTTGTCTGACGGGGGCCTTAATTTGAATCGCCAACAATATTGACGATGCTACTGCTGATGGTGTGAATTGGAATGAATTTCGTGTTAAATCGACCTGAACGCCCAGGAGCTCAGCAAAGACCAGTTGAAAGGTAAGTCATCGCGCAGAAGAAAATCTTCGCCCGGGGCACCAAAGGCAAAGAGTGGCAGAAACTGCGTTTAAATTGAAAAGGAAAATCCACTTCTCACCTGCGGGGCTCGCGTGATAGAAAGTATGCGTTTCGGAAGCAGCTCAAATCGATTGATTTTTCGGTGCTTTACATCGGTTGGTGGTTATAATGAACAATTTCTCTCTACTTCGTAGTGCTGCGGGATGCATTCAATGCATTCGACAAGGAGAAAACAGGCAGCATTTCGACGGACGTTGTGGGCACCATCCTTGAGCTGCTCGGCCACAAGTTGACGGAGGAGGAACTGGAGGAAGTGATCGAGGAGTACGACGAAGATGAGTCCGGCCAGCTGGAATTTGATGAGTTCGTGGCACTTGCCTCGAACTACGTAGAACCAGAGGAGGACTATGACGCGCTGCGAAAGGAGTTGCGAGAAGTTTTCATGATGTACGACAAGGATGGTGAGTGTTGGTTCCCGAATCCCCAAGCAGAATTTTCATGACACTTTCAAGAATAGTGCAAGGTGTGATCCAGGAAAAGGCGCTCAAACAGTTCCGTCGGAACGAAACGAACAGCGACCCTAAAAAAACAAGTGTACTGCAATCCAACTGCAGGTGTTGGGGGTTGGAAACGGAATATGCAAATGTTGGCTTTCGTTTGCGTGTATCTATTTCGAAAATGTATGCAAAATACTACCCTGGAGACGAAGGAAACCAGACTACCAGAAGCGTTCGCTATCATTTTGACTTTCGATGAAGTCATTCTTTCGTTTCTGCAACTGCTTGTGGCAAAATCCTTCTCGCATCGGGACGATGCCTTGCGATGCAAATCGAGTCCTGCTTCTGGGCCGACATCGATAAGGCCGGTCCGTTTGTGAAGTTGGACAATTTTTGCAATCTGTGTCATCTTATTTTTAGCACTATCTCCGACCCAATGCCTCAACACCCTGACCGCCTTCGTGGCTCTTTGGCGTCACATCCGAACGTGAGCAGTTCTCATGCTATGAATAACGTAGAAAGGAAAAAATTAAAAGGCCGAAAACTGCACGAAGTGCAATCTGATGGTATGAGCCGGTGTGCAAATGCACCACAGGTTACAGGCATTGAACCGTTTTTTTCACTTTCTTCGACTGCATTTACCAGAATTGTCATGTCAAGTGATCTAGTACTCAAACTGTGCAAATAAATCACGTTCAATTTAAGGAACGTCGAGTAATGCTTTGCACAGCTATGGTATATTTTGATCCAAATAGTAGAAAATTGATTCACCCACGGTTGTTAAAAAATTATAAAAGGACATATCATAGTACATAAATGTTGTGCAAATGTTCAACAAATATTCTATTCGTTTACGGTGTAACAAATTTAATACAGTAACAATGTTTGCAATAAAGTAACTATTGGTCGTTACTGTCACAGCGAAAGGATACTTGCCCGTGGAAGAGTTCAAGGCCATTCTTCGCGAGCTGGATGGTGCCGTACCGGAAGAGGAACTGGATGACATCGTTGACGAAATCGATGCCGATGGTTCCGGTACGGTGGACTTTGAAGGTACGACCGAGCATAAGTTCAAACAGATCGCTAGGATTTCCTTCATTTAACCATTTTACGTAGAAAATCTGGATCTTTTTTTTCTTATTCGATTTATCGTTTTCATATGAATTGTAAACAAAACATCGCACCACTGGCTCTGTCGACAACTATCCGACTACTGCCTCAGAATTCATGGAAGTCATGACAGGTAAGTGCATCCGGCTAATAATGTTGTTATGCTTGCTGATGCTTCAGTTCTGGTACTATTAGTACAACTGCAGTTAATAAGCAGGGCACAGTCTCCCCTGGAGGCATGCAGCACCTGGCTAGCATCACTTGCATTCGTTCATGTTAGAAAGGAGCCAGATATACTTCTAAACCTCCTACCCTTTTCTTTTTATTTCTGACCTGTAAACCGCGTGGAATAATTAACATCGTTCTCTGTGACTTCCTGTGATACCGCGTTCCTTGATAATTTCCATTGCGTTCATTGCGTGTTTGCTTTTTTCGCGCGTTACTGTAGCAAGTTGAGCACGATCGCTAATGCACTCTTCACTACCTTCCACGTTTCACGCTTTAGCTGACTACTATGGGTAATGGCAGAAGCTACGATTTGCGCACGTGAGACTGAGATCCGCCGTCACCACCACCAGCAAGCCAAACCACCATGGGACCTTTCGTGTTCCACTAACCATTAAGGGGACAGCGGGAGGATCCTTGCCGTCTGTAGTACCTGCACGAGTGTACGAACGTTGGTGAGCGGCTGCAAAGACGCTTCTAGTGGAGAACTGTAGCCGGTACTAGTTAGCAAGACGACGAAGAAGAAGCCCTAGCCCCGGGCATAGAAGTAGAAAGAGAGAGTATAGACTTTGGAATGGTTCCCGTTTTCCAGCTTTATGCTTTTTCATTTTTTGTCCCACGCTGTTTAGTAGACGAGAACCCAGCCTCGGTGTTTCACATATTCACTCGGAACTGCATGCATAAATATTCATTCAGCAACCTGCACCGCCAGGCTGCAAGCGCCTTTGGGAGCATCGGGCTCATAACACATACTGAACATAAATGTTTCATGCTTTTAGGATAGGAAGGCGTCGCTCGTCTCGAGTGGCGTCGATAGGTGGCTCCCGTCGGTGTTGGTGTAATGAACTGACGAGGAGGGGCAAGGACGACACCCTCTTGGGCAGGATATCATTCGTAATTTGTTTGTACTAAGACAACGGAACGACGAAACGCACGTACAGCTTGTATGAACTTCACTTACCGTCGACTCGTCACTGCTGACGCCAAGACGTCTGAAGAAGTTTCCCCACGAAAACCAAAAAATACATTTAAATATATACCCCGGATTTAATAGAGTGCATTCCGCTTACGTTCACCACATCCGACTTCGTTTCTGCGTCCGTTATGCATCCGAACAAATTGGACTAATCAACTAGTCCAACGGTAGTTGCCGAACTGATATCTGCTTGGGATAAGAAAACGCTTCACAGTCCATTAATTTCTTCTGGGTTACGTACGGGCAATATGAAGGTTAAAACAGATATCTACACTGTCGGTGTGCGGCTAAGCTCAATTTCCTCAATGGGGTGAATTCTACCATTCGCTCATTAAATCAACAATATCTTTATCCAATACGTCCCCAATTAATGCATTTATTAGCGCGCATATGAGAAACTGCCCCCGCAGAGCTCATCGGTTTATTCTGAACAGCTATTTTAAACCCATTCAAAGTTCCACGTCGTTCGCCTTGGAAAACTGAGCCCCAGACTGCCAGTTCTTTGTTGATCGGAATAAACATGTTCATAAATGTTGTCAATTGTAACATGAAGAAAACCCCAATAAAACACTTTTTCGCGAAATCTTCCTCCAAACATCGAAGAACGTGTACAAATCTGATGTTAGGACCGACGAAAAACATATAAAAGCCCCCACGCGTCGTTGACGTGGCGTGAAAATATGCCCAGAGCGGACAAAACGTTAACTGCGTTACGACTTCGCAAGCATCGTGATCTGAATCGTGCGTGAAATGGGCTTTCCAGTCAGTGTTCACTTGCTCTGAACAAACGGTGTGCATCTCTGGTCATAGTAGGCTGGGAAGCTGGTGCAACACGATTTCATTCTTTGAGCAATGAAGCTTCTGAGAAACCCCCCGTCCTGTTCATGTTACAGTTTTTTACAAATTCCTTAAGACGAACCGAAATAGCGATTTTTTTACTTCAGCTTGCCTGTTATAGTTTCAAAGTTCAAACAGCTGCCAACACTGTAATAGGTTTATTTAATGTACAGCAACCTCATCAGAAAATAACATAATGAGGTCTTTGAATGCTTGTTCATGTTTCGTGTACTGCGCAGACCGTGGTGCCCTCTGCGGATCAACACCATCGTCTCGTGTCACCATAGAAGCTCGGTGTGGCGAACGCTAATCGACACAGCCGTACAACCGTGACATCTGACATGAAAATTCGAACCAGGCAAGGACTACGGCCTGACGGTTACATGCTAGGGCAAACATTTCCATAATTTCGCCCGCTCCGGACGCCATTTGATGGGCAATTAATCAACTATTCTACACATATGACAATGACCTTGCCACCGTTTTAAGCAAATGTCACAATCGGCTTGTCCAGAATTTTGTCGCCGGTGAGTCTGATCTAAAATTTGTGCCGATTCATATTAGCATATTACGCCACGGTATCGCGTCGTCATCACTATGATAACATGTAAAGGAATAAATTTGATTAGTATTCATTTTATTCGTGCAAATTCCTAGCCACCATCAGGTGGGAGACTTTATTAGGATAAGTTGTGCAGCAAAAACTTGCCAACAAGAGGCAGCAAAGATACTAGTTGGAGAAATACGTTGGTTGCTAAATCAATGTTGGTGCTTATTGCTAAAGCGTGACTCAATTTTGCTCCAGATGCACACTGTACCAATACGATGCACGCAGAGCGTAGTGCGTTTTTTAAATGATCACCAAACAATTGAGCCTTGGGAAATGTTTGGTTTTCCCTCTTCTTGTAGTCTGCGTTTGGCGAGGTGCCGGGCGACGATGGTAGCTGATGAAACCCATGCCTTCGCGGGTGTGCATTGCGATCTGTTGCAGGTTGGTCGCGTTTTAGATATTGAAGATTTCGCTGTGATCATCGTGAGAAGGTTTTAGGATGTATTTTGCAAAAATGCATTTTCCACCCGACCACCTTTACTGGCGGCCGAAGTTAATTGAAAATGCAAAGGCCATGGGAGAAACGACTGGTAACAGGTTAGCTGCAATCAGGAAGCAGGAACCGTTGCGCCGTGTAATTGAATTGAAAAATCCCGACAAAAAGACGAATGTGTTTTTACCCACCGTGGCTTTAAAATGTTCACTTCCGCGTGGCCCAAAATCATCCATTTTTTCAGTGGGCGCGTGGCGACTGGCTGATTTCGTTTCGCAATCGTTTAACGGAGCGCAGAATTTAGTGAAAGTGCGCACAAGACGCCAACATTCGGAGCTCAGCGCACTAAAACGCACGGTTTCAGCATCATGCTTTATGTTACGTGACAATCGAGTGATTTAATCATTCCCTCATACGCAGCGCTATCGAACTTGATCGTCAAACAAGCTGTAAGCCATACCATAAGTTATGTGCTACCGGTAATTAATTATTGTAATCAAGGCCGGCAACTAGAAAGTAAAATTGACGATCATTATCAAAGTTTTATTCAAATAAATATCGTGTTGAATATTCGGACATTCTCCCAAACCTCATCGATAAAACGGGTTGTACGACAAGGTGAGGCGGAGAAATTTTTTTGTTTAATTTTAAATTCAACGTTGGCTTAATGGACAGCATTTGCTAGCCGTGGCATGTGAGATAGACAGTTTAAGGTCACATAGTTGGTATCGTTAAAAGCAAACACGGCTCCACCATACTCGGGGTGGCTATAAATCCTAAACCGAGGTTCACTCTTCAGTTTGGTGTACTTTCATAACTAGCACACTAAAACAAGTTTCGCATTGGTTGCCAAATCCAGCTGTATTGCCTTTCCCTGGCAAATTCTAAGCACCCAACAATCCGGCTGTTCTTAATCCGTAGAGCCGTTTATCACCAACAACACTCTGTATGCTCGTAAAACGGCCAAAACCCGGAAGCACCATTCGGAACACGAAATTCAACTTTCGGGCGACGGTCTTTCTCCCTCGAGAGCTGTTGTCTCGATATCTCTCGTCACGGCAATTAAGCTATCGAGTTGACGGACTGATACAGAGTGGGGTGATAGCCACCTGCCACCATGCTCGCCCTCCGACCGGGCTGATGGGCCTGAAGTTGGCCTACCCCATCAATAAATCATATTTGTCCAAGCGTAAGATTAACGGCTCCTTGGAGAGCCTACTCCTTCCCTCGCGGCCTTTAACGGCGCGTTACATGGACTCAAATTGAGACCACCCTCTCATGGAAAGGGCGTAAAAGAGAAGGAGAGAGAGAGAGCAAGAAGAAAAGAGAGAGGGCCAACGCCAACCACGTTATGATTAGATGGACTCCATCAAAAGTCCAACCCATGCGAGCACTCGGTGGACATGTGACGTAGAAAATGTTGTATGCAGAAATGTTTGTCCATGCCACCATCCCTATCTGTTGGTGACACACTTCACTCTCTTTGCACGGCCTGCTAGGACCAACGAAACTCGATCATCGTCCAAATGTTGGCAATCGACTTGAGACAGAGGAGCTACGCGTTGCGAAGGAAGGATCGTCGTACAAGAACTCAGCGAAGGTTGCGTAAGTGTTTGCACGCCGCCACAAAACCAGAGGGCCCAACCTTGCATCGCCAGCATAAAAGTGGTTTATGAATGAGACAGGTTGAAAGACGGACAGCTGGCCGCAACAGGCAACCGGGGCGTATTTTTATGCATATGGGAGGTGAAAAATGAAGTCATTCACTCACTATCTCGGACTTGCTCCGTCTACATAATTGGCCACCGTGGTACGTCCAGGTAAGCTGAAGCCACATTTTTGACAACGGAAATATCGGGCCGACGACATCGGTGGCCAGTGATCTGGTATGAATTATGGGTTAAAGATCCGTAACTGCGACGAGATGGAAAATTAATAAAAATATTCAAATTATATTGTTTATTATTTTTTACAAAACTAACTTTTATTGAACATTGGAGAACACAGACGATCTGTCGAGTAAGTGTAAATTATACAATAATTTCATTTTTACTGTATAAAGATGGCCAATAAAGCGTCCGTTTATCAGTTCAGTTTAATTGTGGGTCCGAAAAAAATAGGGTCAGTCAGTTTATTGTAGTGAAGAAATTTGTTACAACGCTGGTGGTTTGAGGCGAGCAAAGTAAAGGCAAGGATGTACGAAAAACGCCGAAATTACACCAGACACTTAACAAAATCATAACCAAGGGAGGGACAGTTCTTTTTTATTGAAAGTTAGGCCTGTGTGACAGTAGCCACCTCAGACAGTTGATCAACACTTGAGCGCTACACCCCTCGAAGTCCATAAAGTGGGTTTACTATCGAGCGAAAATAAGCGAAAGTGGACATGCCTACCCGTTGGGCAAGTCCGTTGCAAGTTTCGAGTCAAACCATCACTGTCGCGGCAACTGTACACGTGGTCCGTGCATTTCCATTGCCCAACGGTCACCTCATGAGCAGCCCGCCAACCTTACATATATATAATTTTTCCTGTTTTCGCGTTTTACTTCACAAATTTCGTAAAACGCCCCCGGAGCGCGACGAGGGAACGCGAAAAGTCGTGCTCAACAAACAAGGCGTTAAGACGGCTGTCAGCCTAAACGACACTCGTTTCCGGCCGACCCCAAAACAGCTCGCCCGTATATCTTGCATGGCCAAAGAAAGGCCCTCCAGTGCCAGAGAGAGAGAGACAAACTCACAAACCGCTCAACACCAAAGCCCGGTGTGTAAGGTGAAAAATTATGGGGCAATAATGGCGGAATGAAAATTTAAAATCAAATAAACAGAGAAAGCATTGTCGAATTGATTCCATTAAAGTATGTGGACTCCGGCCCTGTCCGGTACGGTGTGTCTGGGGTGTCTAACTAACGGTTCCAGAGATCGATGGCCGCCGAGACGATAGCAACCTGTCGTCGACGACGACGACGAAGGCGGTCTGTGTCAAGTGAGTGAGCCACGACTGCCAAGTGCCTTGCTGCAAGCGGCCGGAAGTTTTCACTCCACTTTGCTCAATTCGTTGAAAATTTTGCACATTTGTCGCATTGGCAATATGCGATCACAACCCCGCTGTGAGTGTGGCACTGTCTGATCAGCATTTTTTGCTTCCCCACCATCTTCACCACCGCGCAGTTGTGTGCACGACGTGCTAGTTAAAATGGCACTCATCACGTCCAATGGTGGCCCCGAAAGGTTTTATTTCTTGCCACACTGGCCCGTGGATTCCGATTATACCTTTCGAACCAGTGAAATTGTTTCATCGGCACGCTACGGGTCTCGTTTGATGTGGGCTTCGACGGCATCGCTGCATGACGCTGATGCACTTTACGACAAGAGCTTTTCACCCGGTCCGCGGACTGGCCGAGCCGGTAGCGCTGTAATTTGATCGAATAAAGCAGATAAGATAATTTGCGAGAGAAAATATGATATACGGGATTATTATTGGAAACCGGGGTGATTTTATGCTGACAGTTATACCGATCGATGTCAGCACCGTTTTCTGAATGAGAGGGTGATGGATGGTGGCCCTGTCCTCCGATTTTCCGGTTTCCAGGTGGTAATTTTCCCATTCCATTTGATTGGACCTTTTTTTGGTAGAACCCATACAAAAATGCCAAAATGGAATGGAAATAGCGAACTTTAACAAGCTTCAAGTACAAATTTCCAACTAATCCACCAAATGCATGCATTGCACCAGAAAAATAACTCCCCTTCCACGGCGTCATAATGTTTTACCGCTAATACCTCCCGAGTGTTAGGGCATTATCAATGAACAACTTTACATTAGCAGCAGGGTAACTAGTTGCACAAAAAATCTGTTCTTGAAACACAACCCCCATCGAGCAATTTCGACGTGGGCATCCAATTCCCTATCAGCAATTGGGAGCCAACAGTGCTGGCCTAAACGTGTGCATAAAACGTGCAATTAAATTCCCAAATTCCTCTCAGTACAGGCTTTGGGCACCGACATCGAGATGCAGACAGAGAGCGGTCACGCCGTAAAACGCGACTCTGAAGAGACAAGTTCCGGGTTCAAATATACCACGGCTTTTGATTGCTTCTGCATGTTTGACCAACAGATAAAGCAGCAAAAAGCTTAACCCGTCCCCATCACGATCCTGAGCACGACACGTACGAGCCATATTATTTCGAGCGCGTCATAAATGTTTATTGCACCAGCACCGGTCACTATAGGACTATTCTCCTCCCAATCAGCGCCTGTAGAACTCTTTCTAAAAAATTCTACTTTTACAGTCACCAGAGACCTGTTAATGTCAAGGTTAGCGGCCGTTAACCACGACCTCAAACGGTAAATTAGCGATGACAGACGTTGGTTAAGTTACACAAAAATCTTGCAACCGAATCCAATCTGCAGCTCGGTGTAATTGCAGCATAGGTTTGGTTGATACAATTAGGAACATTACAATAATCTGTCTACGAAGATGAGTACAAATAAAACCAAACATCAAACCAGCTTCCAGTCCCTTTGGGGTGATTCCGTTGCAAAGTGGCAAAAATATAACACAAGCCACTTGTCAGAGGGAAAATAGCTCTTGAACACACTTGTCTCACAAACACACACACACTTTGAGAATCTATACCGAAGCTACTGAACCAGGGTCATTGTAGTGAACCAGGGTCTTTGAAAGCAGTATCTGCTACGCGGGGTAGTAAAATAGTTTAAAACTATATTAGCTGGTATTCCATGTTCATGGAAATTGTCTTAATCCGTCAAGAAAATTGATATTGCATTCCGCCGAGGATCGATTCAAATGCCTTATTTCTGCAAGTGAATTATGCAAATGTTAATGCAACTGAGAACATGAACGGGAAATAAGCTACTTTCGTATGGTTGGGAAATTATTTAGCGGCTGGGCTCCGTTAAACTGCTCAAGAGATCCAAATCTAAATCTCCCGAATCAATCGACGCAGGACAACCTGCGGCCCGGCTGATCGATCAACTACAGCTGCGTGCAAACTACTCGCCTGACGTTGGCGTTGGCGAAATCTTCGCCAAAAGACCAAAACTCGATGCAGATCGAACCGATCGATCCAATGCGACATCTGACCCCATTTCGAAACTGCCGATCGCTCCATTCAACCGTTCACCCTAATTGAGCCCAACTAACCCCTGCGCTACATGTCGCCGTCCGGTAGCCTAGCGAACCCTCTAATTATACTTCGTCTCAAAAACGTTCGTTAGGCTTAAAAAAAAGCATGTGTGATGAAAAATGGTGTACTAAACGAGTGGCGAATACTTCGTCGATAATTTTCGGACCGATTGGGTTTAACCTACTTACAAGGCGACAGCAGGAGAGCAATCAACTGGCAGTAGGGCACTGCGACTTTGGCTTTCCCAATACCTTCACCAGCTTATCTGGGAGTTCAGTTTTGTTTGGATCAATTAAAAGCGTATCCCAGCGAGTAAGGAGTACAGTTGTGGGTCTTGGCAAGGCGGTGGAATTTTTCTCAAAATGCCGATCGTCTTCTCAAGCGCTTCACGTCATCATAAATCGTCGTGCGGTTCTCAACTGGGCCAGGGCGACGCTTTAAGGGAAACCTGAGCAGACTAACCCACTCCGTGTCAGAGTCTCCGGAGTGTTGATGACGTTGATGATGATGCGTTTCTTTTTTTGAGTGCAATTCAAAGTCAATGAAGAAAAGAAATTTGCCGTTTTTGAGTGAACCAATCCATACAAAATGTAACGCCCTTCTAGGGTTTGGTTATGAAATATTACTCATTTATAAATTATCCACTTCGTGACACCTAATGCCGCTATTCCTGTTTCTAAGTGCTCTTATCTTCATTCGAGCACCTTCGGATTAGATAAATCCAATTGGACCCCTTTTGCAACCTCTTCAAAGATCGTTTCTAGAATAGCTTTGCTCGATTCCATCGGACAAAGTATGTTGTCTTCTCATTCCTTTGGTGTATTGAACCTTCTCACCTCCCTGAATGCGAGAAACAATGATTTATGGAAGTGCCATGAACGATTCTCATGAAACTCCAAAATTTAGCCTCAATGCCATCAGATGGAGCGGTCATTTACACGGACACAGTTCCGTTTTCCGTTGATATTCAAACCTATAGTAAGATTCTATCTACCACGGTCTATACCGGTTTAGAAAGGAATCGAATTAAACGCAGCATTCATAAAGAACAGCACATAGTCTTGTTGGGTCGGAACCATGGATTATATTTTTATTGCAGGTGGGTGGCAGTGAATGTAAGGAGACTATAGGCGAGCTTTTGTACTCTAAACGACCATAATTTGATTATGATTCAAAACTGACCCTTACGCCCATCAAATGACCGAGGGCCGATGATGGAAGATTTAAGAGATTGATGGCTAATTGCGACAGTTGGTTTCGTTTGAATGGTTTGAAAAGCATAAGGCTGCGACTGTCCACCACAAAGGCTGCCAAACCCTTCTAGCACCAGCATCGCAGATAACCATCGGGGCACGAAAGTCGATTTAATGATGTCCTCAGGAGCGAAGGACTGCTGCACGTAAACTATCAAAACTGTTTCTCAGCCGTCCGTTGGGCCGACGGGCTGAACTTGAAACAGCCACCAACTCAGAGTGCTGAGAAAATAAAACATAAAAATCAAGCCCAATTTTCAAGGTTCAACGCGCACCAACGTGGACGACAGTGTTTCCTTCTTCTTCGTCATCTCAGGAAGGCCATACTGCAAAGTTTCACACGATCGCTTGACCTTGCGAGGGCGTTCGACGAAGATTACTCCCCCAACCGGCGACAAGCTTGAAGGCTCGTCACCTTGCCGTAAATTAAGTTGACCCCGAAACGTTGTCTACTAGAGTCCGACCAAATCCTTTCTAAAATAGGCACTACTCCTGCGGGGCAACGATTGTTTTCGACTTTTTTCTTGTGTGATTGATGCTGTTTTTATGCGATTAAATGAAAGTACAGGATTAGACCTGGACTATTAGTAGTCCAATACGTCACGTCAGAAACAGTAATGAATAAGTGATAAGAATGATCTCTCTTATCTCCAGTGTTTTATTTGCTTTCAAAAGACTTGAGGTTTGGTTAAGATTAGTTCAGGTTAAGATGATTGATTTTGACTTACCTATTGGTTTTCTATGTTCAGGATTAGGTCTAGCGTTAAAAATTAACGCAACAAAACCTTATTAAACAGCATGATTTTTTTTCTGTTGATATAGTAGTCGGTAACGCCCGTCGTTGTCACTGTTGTCGTTGCTGTAGCTGGACTGGGTTCAAGTCCCGATACCGACGTGACGGGGGGTTTGGCCCCTCCCCGTAAATAATACATTGCTACAGCAAGCAACAGAGATTAACATTGTCTCTGTTGCAGACTATTCGTTGTAATTGCCGAATTATAAGAAGGTGTCCCACAAACGGCAGAATTCAATAAATAGCTGGCGCTCATTACGTGCCTTAATTGAGACATCGCTCGCCTGAACAGCGAGTCGCAAGTCGAACAACCAACATCGCAATACATTCGCACAATGGGCATGTGCAACATCACGCATCATGCTACATACGCCCTCCAAATCCCGTTGAATGATTGCCACAGTCACAGAGCTATCCAGCTTAAGTAATTACGATTATGATATGGCACATCGTATACAGCTACAGTTAAAACTCGAGCGTAAATTAAAGTTTAATTATTCAAGTTCTTCAATTAAATTCAACGTTTGGGTTTGTTGTCCTTTTCCCTCGGCCAAACTCTCTGGTTGTTCGCTCGTCGTTAGGCAGTTCATTAAATCGACTGATGACGCGCACAGGTTAGGTTTGCATCTAGGCTAAATGGTGTTGCTAGCGTCCGATTCCTTTCATCATCCACCGACGAAAGCCTCTATGTAGCATGTGCGTGCCACCGTTCGTTGATTGGCCTTCCTTACCTCATACGATTCCCTTCGTTCCTTAACGAGGGCCTGTCAATGCTGTCAGTAAGGCCTACCGTAAGATCCGTAGCTCTGCGCAGGTCATTCCATCAATCACCGGGCGGCGATGCATCAGTGCATTTTCCATCGTGCTAGCTACCGTGCCCAGCAATTTCCCGCACTACCCACTTTAGCTCCCGCGGTCTAAAAACTTGTCACACACAATGTAAATGCAGCATAAGCCATGCCGAGCGACTCATTACCCTGACAATCTAGGGGCCGGGCCAAGAAACACTATGCTTAACGGCAGAATGAATGAAATCTATTTCATCGGGCAACAGGCGACTCACTCCCTGGAATAACCTGGGCGACAAACGGCAGCTGTCGTGCTTCATTTGCTGCGCCATGAGACGCCACAGAATTATGTAAGTTAAATTGTTTAAGACTCCATCATGCCTGCTGCACGAAACTCTAACATAACCGTCTGCATTGTTCGACCGCATAGTGCTGGGCGCTGCCACTATAGCGCACGTATCACGTATCATTTGGTGTCATACAATTTGAACGAACTTGCGGTAAACTTTGACGACACTCGACAGCTCTTGCGACTTAGCGAACATTCCTGTGCTTTTCCGATTTGAAACGAAAGCATGTCTGTGAAGTAGTGATTTAAACTGCAAATTCACACTCCTCGTTGCGATGAAGCTCGTCAAGCCAACGGCAAGAAGCTAATGTGTCATAAGTTTGAATTCCTAATTGATTTACAGCCATGATTTTGCCTCATTTGTTGCTTTTTCTATCAGCCAACGATACTCAGCAAAGGTTTGTTTTGACGAGCTGGGCATGTTTACTTCAAATTTTATTTACTTCTGGTTATGCGACAAAATGTAACATATCTCTCTTTCTATCGCTCGGTCCTTCTAGCTTTCTGAAATGCAAAACTCCTGACCAACAACCATACCAAGTCGATTGTACGCCAGTCTACGCGAAAACAAAACAAAATGGCGCATGAAAAATACCGATGATGGAGTTATGCAACCGATGCGAATAAAGTATGATGGTATGGGATGGCGTCGCGAAAAAGCTCTTCTTCGGGAAAACTCAGAGTGGCATTCGTATGACACGTGCGTGTCGCGTTGATTCGTGACACAATTTTCATTACGGTAAAGGAAAAGCACACGAAACTGATGACTGAAAATTGACGGCATTTCAATTTTTTAACATCGTTGTTTCGTAAATCGAGTGGATTCATGTGAATGGCCGTTATCTTTTGACTTACACCTTTCTCCACAGTGGGTCCACGGTTCATTAGTTAATTCGAATTCGATGACAGTTCAATTACCCAATCGGAGCATTGACCAAACGACCCGTACGAATTAGCTGCGAGTTGAACAAACTGCAAATTAAGTACAGCACGTCTTGCGCCCTCGGCTATGCTGCCCATTATGCTGTCCTTATGTTTCAATAGTGTTGTTGGTTGTCGCTTTGTTCTGCGTTCCCTCGAAAAAAGCGAGGTATTCAACTCCCAAGCACGCGCTCCACGCGCGACTATGACACGCGTGACAGGCTTTGCATGACACGATCCGGGCCACTTGGGAGTGACCACCCGGCCACGACTCGGTTGCGGCTTGCCGGATGTCGTCATCAGGCTGTGAGCGAGGCCGAGCGCATTCATTTCAGTACGAGCCCGATTTTGTGGTTGGTCTGGTGTTCGAAAGGTAGGCCGAAGCTGGACGACCCCAAAGGGCAAGGAAACATTGACTTCATACTGATTCACCGTAGGAACGGTCGCCCAATGAAAATTTACCAAAAAGAGAGCAAAGCAGCATGAAAAGCAAACATAACAAATGCAGTACATTCTGGCTCGTTGCCGCGAACGGATCGCGACAAGTTTCGCGTATGGGCCGCGAATATCGTGATACACCGTTATTGGGTCCTGCCTCCATCATCAAAACGACCACAAATGAAAATAGTTAATTGCTCCTCTGCGACGTGGTGGTTGGTGTCAGAGGCAACGCTTTCTAGTTACAACCGAGCACCGCCTTACTAACAACACAGTGTTCACGTAGGACACGCATTCAATTTTAACGCAACATGCAACATGCCCCCAGATATTGGTAAATATCTTCGGCCTGTCTGTTCCAATTGCAATTTAACTCAACACCCCTTCGGATACATAGTTCCATGAATGATAATTATGATATGAGATTGAAAATTTCGCTTTCATGTATCAATCGCACGAAACTGTAATTTTAATGAACTTTGCGTCAGTGTCGATAAAAAGCTCATTTTTGAGCATTTGATATCAATCAACGGTAATCGTGTTTCACTGTAAAAAAGTTTATTTTATGCTTTCCGGAGTTCATCTGAAAACCATGCAATACGCAAACCAATGAAACTGGAAACCACAGACTGGATACCCGGACATACTGGGCCCACCGACGACGATGACGGTGGTGACGGAGATTTCTTAGAACGGACAGAAAGGTTCACAGGCCCGCCTTCTCTATTGGTTGAGAAGCTAAATCTAGATCCAAAACTAAGTTTGTTACATGCTCACGATAGAATTTCAAGTGGAACCCTTCACTAATCGTTCAACATTGTTGCTAAAGTGGGCTGGAATAAAGGAATGATTAGCCAATAAAAATGTAAAAAAGATGAAAAATTAAGTATACATAGGTAAAATAAATTTATTCGGAACTCTTCAAAATCCTACTTTTGGTATGTATTGTATTTGGGCTAAGTGTAACTGTTGGAAGAAAAACGAGTTCTCGTTCCGGTGATCTATTGGCTTGCAGTGAAGCCGTGCTTCGTGACCTTAACATACTGAACTGGCTCTGGGTCGTAGTGTGAGCAACGTAGCCCTTCCACACTGGCACGCAGACATAGCCCAGTTGTTACGCATCATTGGTCTAGCTTCCACTTTCCTAGAGAGTTCACCACGTGTAGAGCCAGATCAAGGTTTCGGGCGCGGAATTATCGGAAGAAAATTCGCTCACTCGGCCAGTAGTCGAGTGATTGTGACCGCTTTTCCCCAACCCGTTGGAGCAATTGATTGGTGTCCGTTGGGACTGATCGTTAGCCCGAGAGTCGATTACGTTTCTTCGCGTTTAAACCGAGCGCCAGGAACCTCACTTTGCGATTCGATGCGCCCGCTACGGTATTTGGAGCATATTCTTTGCCGATCGCTTCAATCGGTGTGTTGCAAAATCCGACATATTGTCCAGCGGTCGACTGACAGCTCGCCTGACGGTGACTACTCGACCGCTGAATGTGTGGCGCGAGTATGTAATCATGTGGCCATCCATTATGTCATTAATCTGCCTATTCTCCTGCAGTGGCCCCGATCTGGACTTGCGTCGGGACCGGATGATAGAACCTGACTGGGCACCGTCGTCGACGATTTTGTCGGTGCGCGTGTTGACGGCGCACTCGCAAAGAATGTGAGAAATTTTGATTAATCTCAAACGCCCGTAAAAGGGTGGTAGTACGCAAGGCGAGGTGTTTGCCTTCTGCGGCCACACACCGCGCGCTGAAACGAAAGTCACAACGTTCTGTCTGTCTAGCAATTTTTATGACCATTACCGTACAATGAATTGTACACTTACTTAAGGGGCACCGAGAAACTGGCTCCACAACTTTGAACTAACATGGTGTTAAAGATATGGAACTTGCGATGTTGGTACGACATTTGTGCGATTTACATAAACTATGGCAAGTTCCATAATACATTGTTACAAATACGGTCGCAAAATTTAGTTTATCAAACCCTTGGAATGACTGAAGCGTGCGAAAAAAGCCTTAAATAAACAGCACATTGCGCCACTGGCGATTCGCAGAGTGGAACTAATAGCTTTAATGACGCGTTAGATCATTTGCTCGAAAAATTTTGCAACGCAACACCAATGGCTCTTAAAACTTACAGAAGCAAGTCCGATAATTGGCTCTGGCCAATCTAAGCGCCACCAGCTACACCTAAAAAGGTGCCACGCATGGTTGACATGCACTTGACCGCTGAACCAGCATCGCCGATCGTAAATCAATCGAGGGAGTCACCATTCAGGTGTCAACCTTCTCTGCAAAAAACCGTGGACTAGGGTACGTGTGGCTTTTACCTGTTATTATTTTTTGGGTGTCCAACGGATCGTAAATCAAAAATCGATAAGGCTCACAAGGCATCGACCCCGAATTTCATAGCCCGTCGAGTCGCGAAGACAAACATAATCGCTTGGTGCATTCTGCTTTACTGGCTATCTGTGGCCGGACCTTATCTGCACGGAAGTCCAGCTATGGAAAGCGAACTTTTTTTCCTGGTGAAATCTCTGTAAGATAATGATTTGACCATTATCATGCGTCGCGGGCTTCAACTACATGTGTGTGAGCTACCGACCATGCATTTAATGCACGATTAGGACTGCATACGGTCGTCGCATTTTGACCATTTTTTACGATCGGATGTAGGCTGCGTCGTAAAAGTTTATTTCTTTCGATCAAGTTTAAACGACCGGCGAATTGGTCATCCTATTGCAACAACTATGGGAACGTTGCACAAACATTTTACACGAACGATTGTTCATTCGCAAAGTGGCGTCAATTAAATTGCACTTTCTTTTAACATCTTTCAACCAATAGTCGTCTTCGTCTAACACTAACCGGGCTAGAAATGCACTTTCTCAACTGCACGAGATCGACCATATGCTGACCGTTTCGAGCGTATATTTACAGGAAGGAAAGGAAACCAATTGGCCTTCGAATTTGAAGGGGCATTTGTTGAAAGCCAATTCAAAGAAAGCAATTTATGTAAAACAGCGAACAAGTAATTTATTTGAATTGAAGTTTTCAGTGTTCAAAGGAAAGAGCACAACAATAGATTTTGCGAATTGTCTATCTCTTTGATGGTGTAAGAATCAAACTCGTTTTTGTTTGTAAACAGTAGGAAAACCCTATTGCGTTTATTTACTCAGCCACTTTGGCCGGTTGCAGTTTGCTATCTATTTTAGCAAATGAAACATTAAACATTTTGCTGTGTATACTGCCGGCCTAATCGTATTGACAACAAAACTGACCTAATCAGGGATAGGCCGTGTGACGAGACTGCACTGGAATCGAAATCAATGTTGATAACCCTCAATCGTAACCCCACTTCTCGATCGATAGCATTCTGTGTACGTGAGCCGTTTGGTCAGTTTCGTGTCGAAATGCGTCTCACGCTGGTCACTCCGAGTTGGCTCCGGATTCCGTACGAGGAGAAGCGGCTCATCGCGTGTCTAGCGGGCTTCGGGACGACCGTCTGCAGCGTGTACTTGCTTACGACCGCTGGGAGATCACTGGGGTCCAACGATGAGACCAGCCCTTGCTTCTCGGGAAACAGTGCGTACAATCTAGAGGTCACTCTGGTTGTAGTTCTAGCGGTGCTGTATCTGGTAATGAGTGGAGCCTTCTTCTGGGGCATCCTAAGAGAGAAAGCCAAATATTTGCTGCCCTTTTTGTGCTTTCTGGTAGCGGCCACGGGCTTCCTAGGCCATGCTCACATCGATTGGATGCTATTCGAAGCAGGAACAGGCGAGAGACAGCTGGGTATCTTTGCATTTATCTGGACAACGCGTAAGTATAACAGCCAGATTATGTGTTGAAGCAACTATTTCACCCTCCGTTGTTCTCGTTTCCGGTGTATTAGTGGTTTTAACATTCACGAGCACCATCATACTGCTGCTCTACCGAGAGATGAACTCTGGAAAGCATTCGAAGGTGAAGAATTTCGAGGTATTTTACAACAGCGAGCATTATTAGCGTTAAACGTAACGGCGATAAGAACGAGGAGTGCGACTTATGTTATTGTTATGGCTGGGCGTGATTTATTGTGTCGATTCATCTCGAATCCAGTAAAGAAAGCTTCAATAACGGATTAGTTTTCATAGTTTGTATGTTCAATGTGAACCGATTCTAGCAGTTTACCAAAGTTTATTTCAATAAAATCATATGCGTGAAGCATCATACATCCCACACAATGGGTGATTTGAAATTGTTGGTCAGTTTGTAGTTTGTAATGGCGCAACTAACGAGTAATAACGAGTTTTTGATTTTCTTTAAGCATTATGGACAAGTTCTTGCAGTGGTTCAGCCTTTCAACTGCAAGATTTTGAAACCAAAACTAACATATTAACGTTTATTAACGTGACACAGTAACTTTTTGTCACGGTATTTCGAAATCGATCACTGCATCGCGATGATGGCTTTAACGCGTTGTATCCTCACTATTGGAAACCCTCACTGTGTATACAGACTCCTTTCTCAATCGCATTATTTTCTGCGTTGGATAGACCAATGCTATCGTTTTAACAAATTCTATCGATCAGCCAACTCAATCGATCAGAGGACTGCTTTTGATTAACTCACGATTTTGGTGCTCGCGTTTACGCTGATCAAAAGGGTTTTGGTTTGCGATTTTTTAATCGGTTCGCGTCGGATCCGATTGGTTGGATTTATTGATCACCGCTTTCGAGGCGTTTCGTGTTGAGCAGAACACCACAGCCCATAGGCTGAGATTGGCTCCGGGGAGACAGCACGTGATGAAGGTCCCTACGAAACTTTGCCGGGAATCAAATAAAATCATCATAAAACTGTTGGACTTGGGTCCGTGAAGTGCCAACGAAGAAAAATTATTAATGAAATAAAAAGAAGCAAAAAGAAGTTAAACTAACTCAGCGGAACTGGATCGACCTTGCATTCCGCATCGGCAGTGACCGATCCAAGCCGTTCGACCGATCGACGAATGTGGCGTGCATCGAACGCAGCCATTCACCGCGTACAAATGAAGCACGCAGCTCGTGACCACCGCGTTGCTTCCGCACGCCTCCCCAAGTAAGCCATCACAGCCATTCGTAGCTGGCAAGGACCATCGGCTACAACCCGTTTGAACCTTGCGACAAGTACGAACGCTTTTCTCGACCAATGGTTTTCTCTCCATTCGTCGAGTTTTGTCGACGATGGGGGTTTCTACGTAGCTTGGTTTGCATGCCGGGCTTAGGTCCGCGTACAATTCAATCTCGTGGAAAACCGAACGACCGTGCTCGGGAAAGTCGGTCGATGGGCCGCTCTGTTACAGAAATTCCAAACTCAATTTTATTACATCCGCCTTACGATGAGATTTTGGTGCGGACTACTCGTTGCCTCATAGACCCCACGCCCGAATTGTAGCCATTATGTGAGACGCACAGCTTCGCAGGCCGCATTATACGACGATATGTTCACGCGTAATAAACGCTCGTTTCGCAGCACAACATGATTAGTTGCTGTAAACGATTTACATAACCGATGCGCTGCGATGTGAGAAAGGTTCCAAAACACTCTTCATCAAAGTTTCGCAAAAATGGGCCGAAACTGATTGGTTTGGTATTAACGCAACTTCTCTCTTTTCTTCGGAACGTATGGAAAAGGACAATTTGTTATGTTCCAAAACACTCAAAAATAAATTTTATTTGGCCTCAACAGATTTTTCATTTACAACATTCACCGGCAAAGGCATTGCAAACAGCTTAGGTAAGTCTGAAGGGAAGTTTAAAAGGTTCAAGTTTGATTAGGAATGATTATAAGGTAAGGCATTACAATTGCATAAGTCAAAACCGTACTTAGTATCTTTTCTTGCTGATTGTGAAATCGTCAAAGTGAAATAATTTATTCGAATACTGGTTATTGGCACTGTTTAATTATTTCGAATTGTGTTTTAGACCTCTAGGATAATGTTAATTGATGAGCTACAGTCAAGGGACATATAATGTTTTCTAGTGATCGCAAAAACCTATCCGTTTTTGCTACTGACATTCCGCATTACATGGGAGCCATTTCAATTATTGTCACTCATGTCAACACTTACACACAAACAGCTCATTAGCCCATGGAGAACCATTCTTCATACTGTTCTGTGCGGCTCATTCTGCCACTGTTGCTCCAGTTTTTCTCAGTGGAACCGATTTGCTAACCTAACAATAGGGGCGACATTTCAAAATCAAATCCGCCAGCCCTATAGTCGTTCTCACAATCTGTCCGCCGAACTCGATGGTTCCTCTAGTAGTGGTGCATAGGTGCATAGTTCCTCTGTGAATGGCGGCTAGTGGGCACAGCATAAAACTACAATACACACAGTGCTGAACCGGCAATGCAGTGAGATGTGGGGCACATGGCAACTCGGGCGCGTTGATAAATGTGGTAAGGGCAAGAAAACGTGGCGTTGATTAGATTAATCTTGGCTCACGACATCGCCGTAATTAGTGTAATCATGAGCTACCTGCTGCTGCTGTCGCAGTTTGCCTTCAACCTTCAGAATGCTGCCAGATGTTCAAGCACTTGGTTCTGGTCGATCGTTCTGGCACTCGACCACCTGCACCAGTCGATAGTGAGCCATTTCGATCAGCTTTCGCTTAACAGTTAATCATTATGAGCCGCTTAAAAGGCCGTCTGTTCCCACCTGAAAGCCAGCCGCTAAGCACAAAACTGCCCGATTCTGCGAAGGGTCTTACAAGCATATTTTTTTGTGAAACAATAAAAACAGGTGATCACCGCCACGCGCATAGTCTGCAGTATCAACGGGCGAAACCCTCTCACCGTGCGGCGGCCATGGAAGAGGTCAATAAATGTGAGACCGCGTTTAAGAGCGCTGTGATAAATGAAACCGAGCGACGCGAGCAAACCACCAACAATGATTCCGGTTCGGGTTTTATGTGCGTTTTTCTGCTTTTAATGCTTTATGAAACGTCGTTAAAAACGTGTCGTACACAAATTAATTTCACCCTTCCACGCTCACCCACCGCCTCCATCGCGGACTCCATTCGTCATCCGGCCTTCACGGGAAGCTCCGTAGGCCTCGTGGTCCGACACTATTGCGTAAACTCTCCCTCCCCGCCGGATACAGACCTCCGGTTTCTCACGACAGCTCCAGTTTTGGACCCAGCCCAACGACCGTTTCCCGTCGATTGGTCACTACCGTTTTCTTTTTATTCATGTGCTTTTCCCCACGCGGCTCAATCTTTGTTAAGCCATGATTGCGTCCCGCCGGTGAAAGAGACCAGTTTTGCATAGTGGCCGCGAAACTAATCTGCTCGCCAATTACGACCATGACAAGACGGCGGCGGTGGCAGCCTTCCCAAAACAAATCTCTTCATGAAATACCATGCGTAAGGTTTTGGCCAGATCAAAATGGTTTGCTTCACTTCCCCCTTAGCGGGGCACTGAGCGTGCAAAAGTAATGAGCTGCAGTGTAATGGGTGAATTGGACACGAATGGCACCTCGTTGACGGTTGATTGACGGTTGCAGTTTTACGAATCTGTTCTAAAACCTATCATTCATTCAGCGGCTCCAGTTTTAACCGTAGCCGTGGGGTGGAGGATGGAAGGTTAGAACATAAAAATTGCCGTCCAGCTGCCACACCGGTGACCAACTATCGATTGATCTGTCGTTAATTTCATGCAGCCGGTGATTAAATAGATGTATGATAGGTGCGGTGAATGGGCACTGGTCGCCACGCCATAAAACTGCCGACCGCGATAGTGATCTCGCCGAGCAATGGTGGGCACTACCATCACCAATCTCCGGATGCTGCGATCAGTGGCACATCCATGCTTAGGCCATATTGGACCTTCTTCAAGCGCGCGTGAAACATCAGAGATTGGCCACCTCGCTAATTGAATCGTCACGCAACGAGATCAAACGATATCGATTAGCTTAACAAGATCAGCACTCACACTTGTCTAAGGCTTCGAACCGGCATCCCAAAACCTTCGCTGAGCCGAAACATGCCATGTCAATATGGTTACAGTATTTTTACGAGGTCGTGATAAGATCGGAAAACTTGCTGCTGTCGCCTGTTCACTCAAATGATGTCGAACATCTTAATAACGATCGATTCGTATCTCTCCCTGAAGAACGTTGTTAATGTGTCCTTTACGGTGTTAGCAAACGAGCGTCATCTATCTCCGCAACTGAAATTAATTTTAAATGCTTCAACTAAGATGCGAATTCCGTTTCAACTAGTGTAAGATTCGTCATTAATTTTCAATCAAATTTTCACTTTTAAATTTGCAATAAATCGTTGTAATTAATTGATCAATATTCCAACAGAATAATGAGCAATCATTTATTACCATAGCTGCCCTTCCATCGATTGGTTGCGTTGGTTAAATAATTGGACATCGGCCGGTCCTTCGGTGGCATCCTTTGCAAAGTCGCTGTCGACTCTGGTTGATGCCAATCGTTCTCGAAAAGATACAGCAGCCAGACCCTTGTCTCATTACTTCTGGCGTGAGAAAGTTTGTGTGAAGGTCTCTTTTTTTTCTGTTCGCATTCATTCGTGACATTCTTTCAATTTCCAACACCCTTTTCACGCCATAACGCTTTTAAAAATAACCGAAATCATGGAAATGTTGGCTGAAGGGAAACACAATTGGTTGTTAAACGCGTGTATTTTGATTATCGGAACCGAACGATTGATCGGCTAACGGCCAACTCTGGCTAGTGTTTCTCGACATCGATATCGAATAGAACCTGTCTCTAAGCTGCACGAATTAATCATAATTTAAGACTAACGTTCGCTGAGCCACCATTACACAGGCGAAGATCATGTCGACGATAGACGATCTGTGCGCCGTACCGGAATGGATGGTAGAATGAAGTTCTGGGTTCACAGTCGTCTAGGTGTGGCTCACCACACCGGTGATCATAATCGCGTGAGATTTTAGACCGTAGCTACTCCGTAGGGCCTTCACCGAATGTCGAAATGTCAAGTAGCTCAAGAGCACGCGCACAGGAGCGTTACGTTCAATTTTGCAATCCATTTCAATGATATAATGACGGAAGTGTAGGAGACTTCCCACGACGTGAGACCCTGAGCTTGGGGACGCAATCCGAGCACCTGCTACGGTTAAGTAAGAACCAAACACCAATGTACAACTTGATGAACTTGTCTGTTTGCTTTGGTGTCTGTTAAGAAGGCAAATAAATTCTTTTTTGCCATCACGGGACACCAAGCGCCACGGGTATGCCCGGATGTGGCTGTTGTAGCGAAAGGATCTCAATCAAACTTGTTTCTTCCTGGTTACTAAGCTGGAAACCTAACAGAAACCTAAGGCCATGAGAAGTTTCACCCACAACGAGTACGATAAGGACAACGAATATATAGAACTAATGCTACTCCAGCTCACGACTTTGTTTGAACAAAACCTCTCAGACCTCTGCCAATAGCAGTAAGAAGCAATTCTATCTTATATTTGTTTGATTTGAATGCTGAAGTGACTCATGGCCGTTTCGTGAGCTAACGAGTCAAGAGCGTCAACCTCTTACTCATTTTGGATACCTCTTCAATGAAAAGTCTTGGCCACTGTGTTATCAGAATGAATGGATAGTGATAGCAACTGCAGACCTCATAATGATGAAGTTTTATTTCAGTCGTTCAACCGCGCTGGCCGGGTGGCACCTTTTACCGATTATCGATGAAAAGGAAGTCAAAATCTGGTGCGGGTCGTAAACGAAAGCAAACTCGTTTTCATCACCATGATAATCACGCCATCACAGGCAAGGCCAACGGCCAGTCTCTGGTTGGGCAGGGACCGCTTGGTAGGAAACACCCGAATTTAATGCGTTCGCATGTGCCAGTGTCCTTGCTGATGGTTTTTTCTTGTCGAGCCTCCGCAAGCTACACTTTCAAAAACCGCCAAAGTGGCCGAAAACGACGATGGAACGCGATCGGGCCGGTTTTTGTTTTTGGAGAGGTCCAGCTATCGCGGTGCGAGACCACTTACTTCGGGGCCAGAGTATTAGAGTTGCAATGTCAGTAGACTGTGACCGAACGGAGTCAAACCAGGCGGTGGGGCTTCTAGTAAAATCCCTCCATCGGGCAGGTGGCAGGTTTTGGAATGTTTTTTTTTTTTTGAGGGAAACCGACAGGAGGCGCAAAAACCCACTGAAACGACGTTCTTTGAAATAGACCTGTTTTTAAACAGCTTTTTGCAGCAATTACTTTTAGTATACGATTTGGCTTTTTTGAATTAGTTTCTAACGGTTGACCGTCAGCTAGCTGCCTTACATGTTTGGGATATTTCGACACATTTCGTCGTAAAAGCAGAATTTGTATTGAGTAGATCTGAAATTCCAAAACGGCAATCGCTTGATGAGAAATCAAGATACGCTAAAACCTGATCCAGACCAAAACTTAACCACACCCAGTACAGTTGGAGGTTCGTTATCGTTCAATTTTATTCATGAGCTTTTGAAAAGTACAGAACGAGCGCAAAATTAGCACCAATTTCCGCGAGTACACGAACCCTGAAATGTATAATTTATTATTGACACGAATAAACCATCAGCTCGCACGTCCGTTGGTTCAGAAACGCAAATGCAGCACATCCCGGTATTCAGTTCACTCTTGCCACTCCAACAACTGCTCAACAGAGGGAACACGGAAAGCTTAATTATGCCACCCCCACGCAGCAGCTCCTTGGGCACTGGTCACGCATTATTTATTCAATCGCCGGGTGGTTCCGTTTTGCTGGTACGCTAATGGTCGTGCACCGAACGCGAACGTGCAGGAGAAAAGTCGGCACCCCGATCATAATTACAGCTTGCTCGATGTCCCTCGAAAGGATACTTATGAAATTGCATGGCCAGCGACGACGCCAAACTCAAACTAGTCGTTCAATCAAACTCAAATCACGGTTTGTGCTGCACCCAAGCGCGGCCATTCGGAATGCGTTTTTGGTCGCTGCAAAGGACCCACATTTCGAGGTCCACCGCACGGGTCATAAAGAGTGCAGTTTTTATATTGTCTGTTTGCTTTCGGCCGCGGCAAATTAAGCATCAATTATGATTAATTACTTCGCCATGACAGTTTGTTCGAAGGATAAGGAATGTTACCTTGGCGCGATCGATATGTTTCAAGCACTGTTGGACACTGCTGCACCTTTGGTTCCATTTGCCTACCAATATGCTGGTTGACCGCAAGGTTGTTCCATTTTTAAACGGCATAAAACCAGAATGGTTACAAAAGTAATTTGGCATAGGTAGACTTTATCGATGTCCCGAACACTTTTAGGGTGGGAAATTTAAAAAATGGGCAAACTAGTTGTAAGAATCCAGTAACTGTGGACGAAAGGCTGTGTTACTAAAACAAGGCGGCATCCTTGGCAACACAATTAGTATATCGAAGCCGAACGGCGAAGCTTTCGGTTCTTAACCATAAGTCTATTCTAGGACAGAAAGGCCTTAGGGCGTTTGTGATTTGCCGCAAATGGTATGCGAAATCAATCACCCATAGTGACCACCCATCGTGATTCACGTCGTCGTGATACAGTTATCACGCCACTGGCACTGTGCCTGCAAGAGAACCATAAGTCATAGCTGCGACCTCACCGACAAACCCCAAACAACCGACATCCTGCACCGCGTTTGGTCCCGGGCGTTTGTGAGTTGGTTGTTGAAGTCGATACAGGTTCCCCACCCAGGATGACGCAGTAAGGGGAGTTCTCGAAGCCCAACCGTAGCACAACAATGTAACGTGTGTGTGTGTGTGTGCTGTTCATAGCAATCGTCAGCCAGCCGAAGGTTAACAGCCTTCGTACTGTACCGGGCTGGGAAGGTCAGAGCAGTAAAATCGATTTTACTCCGCAGACTTGGCCCAGGACGGATCAATTCCTTGCGGCCCTAAACAGAGCACCGCACCTCTCGGCCCTAACTACGCTGGAATGCTAATCATTTTGAACCAGAAATCGCGAGCAAATCGCAATCGACACATTCGATCAGCCAAGCCTATGTGCTATTGACAGTTCCATTCACAAATCATTTTACTATTGCCCACTGTTGGCTGGCACCAGCTGCGACGGCAGATTGTAAAATTAATTTCGCGAACGATCAGCGCACCGATACGTCAGGGGCCAGCTATCGATACGCGCACTTCGTCCGTTTAACTAGACAGCACTCGCAGCGGGTTCGCTCGTTGATTGAAGAGTGCATTTATGCAGCCAGTGCGCGCCAGACAGTCGACGGCGAGGTCAGCGATCCACTTAGTGGTCCGGAGTGCACGCAAAGCGATCGACGGTCTTGGTGCTTGGAGTGGCCGGCTGCGGCTCAAGCCGCGATTGCGTCTCGAAGGATAAGCAATTAGGCTCGGCGTCGGAGTCAACAGTCATTTTGGACAGGTCACTGGTGACGACTGCAGGGTCTAGCGTCCTTAAAGAACGTCGATGTGTCGATCACGAGTGTCTTAGGGTTCTGGGCGTAGATGATTACCGTTGGTCGATAAGACGGGTTTGACGATGACTGGTGCCGGTGCACTGTGCACAGTTAGATGGCCCGTCTGGAGCCTTGCAGAGGCTGAGGTTACGGGAGTCACGATCACCAAACCTTTTTCGCTCAAAGCGACCACACCAGTAACCGACCGTCTTGAGGTCACCGTCGTTTCGTCGTGAAACGATGGATTTTTTTAAGGTCATATACCGTGTTGGCCACCCCAAAGCTGCCGCGCTCCGTTTGTCCGATTGAAAGCGCCGCAAGGAATAACATACTTTATGCTTCGCCGTCTGCTGTTTTATGTGGCTTGTACAGTCTATTAAATAGCTTCACGATTATGTCTCGCTGGGAATATGATACCTCCAGTGGGTGTAGGAGGCGGATCAAAGTGGTGAAGGTCCCAAGGGTGGCCTGCATGCCAGCTCGGACACGGCACTGTCGCCTCAGCGCCAACGAGCACCGAGCTGGAGTTATCCGATATTGTACCAATCGAAATGTCCGACAAGAAAGGGAGCGAAAGAAAGACGAAATGCTTCGTGGCCGAACTCCACGAATTAGCGTTCGATAGGTGTTCGATGCTATCGCATGCGTCAATAGCATTCATTTCACGGACACCACTACCAAAACGGGCTCATTACGAGCCGGGCTCAATCGATCGTTTGGCGGCGGATTAAGCCGAATCAGCGGCATATGGCAGAGCTTAATCCTTATTAATGCAGTCATTTTTTTGTGCAGTACACATTCGTTAAAGCTATCAGGTGTACAAATAGAAAACCGCCGTTTTTTCTCATGATTTGAGGCTTTATTGTAAAAAACTCCTTACAAACTCATTCTTCAAAGTAATTGCCATTGTTAGCCACAACTTTTTCCCACATTTTGGGCAGCTTTTTAATTCCTCGTCGGAAACATTTTTCATCTTTCGATGTGATCCATTAATCGATCCGATTTTTGATGTCCTCGAAAGAACGGAAGCGCTACTCGGCCAGGTCATGGGTCATCAATCGGAATAAATAGTAGTCTGACGGGGCGATGTCTGGAGAGTAGGGCGGGGGGGTAATATGCGCCATTTTAATGTTTCCAGGTACATTTTCACGATTTTGGAAAAATGTGGTCGAGCGTTGTCGTGAAGAAGAATAACTTTGTCGTGTCTTTCTGAATATTGACGCCTTTTTTCCTTCAATGCTCGACTCAGCCGCATTAGTTGTGTCCGATACAGGGTTCCTGTAATGGTTTCGCCTGGTTGCAATAGACTACGCCGAGCTGATCCCACCAAATACAGAGCATCAGCTCCGAGCCATGAATGTTCAGTTTAGCTGTAGATGTTGATGCATGGCCGGGAAGACCCCACGATTTTTTACGTTTTGGGTTATCATAGTGTATCCACTTTTCATCCCCGGCCACGATGCGATGTAAAAAACCTTTTCTTTTTTCCCGTTCAAGGAGTTGCTCGCAAATGCAAAGGCGCCGTTCGATGTCCCTCAGCTTCAACTCGTGCGGCACCCAGGATCCTAGATTCTGGATCATTCCTAGGGTTTTTAGCCGATGCGATATTGCTTGTTGCGTCACGCCCAATAAGTCTGCAAGTTCCTGTTGCGTTCGACAAGCATCTTCTTCCAGAATTTTTTTCAATTCGGCATGTTCGAACTTTTTCACCGGTCCGGGACGCTCCTTGTCTTGCACGTCATAATCGCCGTTTTTTAACTTGCAAAATCACTCCCGACACGTTCTTTCACTAACGCAGGCTTCACCATAAACTTCTACTATCATTCGATGCGCTTCAGCTGCATTTTTTTTAGTATGAAACGCAAAAAGCAACACTTCCCGCAAATGGCTCTTTTTCGGCTCAAATTGCGCCATGTTCGCACATGAATAACACAAAGCAAAGTGAAAATAAACA
Organism: Anopheles cruzii; assembly: GCF_943734635.1. NCBI lineage: Eukaryota > Metazoa > Arthropoda > Insecta > Diptera > Culicidae > Anopheles > Anopheles cruzii. The sequence goes on along the minus strand of NC_069144.1, from coordinate 61,835,225 downwards.
ATCGAGATTTTGTGGAGTTGTTGACAGATGCCTCAACTGTCATTGCCAGGGTTTTGCATATTTTTATCGTTTAATTTGCAGCTGCTAGCGCCGCCTATGGGAAAACGGAGGTTTTCTATTTGTACACCTGATATTAAAAGGACAAAAAATATTATGCTAGATCGACTGCTTATAGCTGCAGTGTTGATCTAGTTGAATCCTTTGAATTTAAATCAGTCAGATCCTTGAGGCGAAGATTTAGGACAAATAAATGATGCGGCTATGCTTAGTGAACACTTTTCACAAGCTAAGTAGTCTCCTATCATAGATTGATTAAACGTTGTCGTAATTTGTTTGAATTAACGCTTGATTGGTTATATTTGATTTTTTATGGAACGGTTTGATTGAACATTTTAACTTGAATCATAATTCTCTACCATTCTCAAAGTTGTTGGAAACATGTCCACCCGTCAATCCAATAGAAGATATTGTAGAAGCTATCTGTAGGTTTGAACATTTATTATTCCACTGTCTGCTGCCTACATCCGGTTCGCAAAATGATCGATAAAGAAATAAATCACCCGGCGGTGGTGGTCGTAAATCTACTAATAGCAAAATCCTATCGCACGGCCAAACGCGCCCTCAGACCATTAGGACTCTTACAGCAGGTGAGAATATAGTGTTCCATCGCCAGCCGTTCAGCAATTTCCTTATTGGTGCTCATTAATAATTGGCCTGCCTGCTGGCGATGGCGTCGTATCAAGAGAGGTGCTGCTTCGATACACCGGGAAGATTAATTTTAAGGAAACAAAAGACAGCGAAGGAAGTGCAAAAGATTAACACCGGCGATACCTCTGACCTTCCGCACCTGCGCAAACGATTCTAACTTCTCGATTGTAACACCGATCAACTGAAGAGAAGGTAGCTGCGTGATTCCGTAATGGTAACGCCTTTATGCTGACTTGAAACGGGAGTTTGTTGTGTGTCCGGTCCAGCAGATACAAAAAAAACGGACTTCTCCCGCGTGGTTCGAGGTGCGGCCATCAACAGTCGTTGACATGAGCTCCAAATACGTCACTCGGTACCAAACGGATACATCATACACGGATCCCTTCACCGAAATTCCGTGCTCCGAATTCGACCGGAGACCGGAGAATAATTAGTCTGTCGAAGATGAAAACGGAGCGAAAAGGAAAATGAAGATTGTGGCAAGATTTGTGACGGATTTCGTCTCCTACCGCCCCGAGCTATGATTCTTGTATTCTCGAATGACTAGACACTGACCACCGGTGGGCATCTGAAAGACCTTGAAACTGTCGAAAAAAAAAACGCTCGAAAGGGAAAGCTGCACAAAGTGGCTGGCCAGAATGGGTGGCAAATTTGGAGGCGAAAAAATTCGCTCGCTACGTGCGTTATGCCGAGTGGCATGGTGACCGCTACAAGGCCGTTGCTGCAGCTGCCACGGGTGTGCCTGAGAAAAGGTTTGTCGGCACCAATGCAGAAGGGACCGAGTGGGTGTTCGAGAAACGAGAGGACAAGTGAAGGATGCAAATGGAGAGGTAGATTGGAGAATTAATAAATTAACCTATAACATTGCTATAGCACGGTTGAACCGAGTTACCACTCGTTGAACATTTTTACCATGTGCCACAGGACACTAGTCTGCATTGCACAAAATTTATGATAGAAAGTAAACACACTAACTGACATTTTAAATATGGAGAGCTACCAATACACGTAAAAACGTCAGCCACCCATATCAAGGTTAAATATTTTAAGTAAAATACACACATAAGCATGGCTTATTACGTAAGTACACTAATCAAGTTGCCATTGCTATGACTCACTGCGTTCATTCCTATTCGCGCCTTTCATTCATTAAGTTCGTAACTATTCGATAGCTCAAGCAAAACGGATTGATCCAGAAAGGAAGTGTTTTTGAAGTGTATGTCTGTTCGCTATGTTTCGGTTGCGGCACACATTCACCAAAAGGTGTTTAAAATGAATTAAAAAGTCATGGACGAGAAAGAAGACTATCCAACCGGAAACCAAGTAACGTTTTGCGTTACTTTCGAACTAGACCTCGACTCGATCATGATTAACTCCACTCACCGTCTAGGTTGAGTCCGATTGGGTATCAAATCATATTCTATTATTCATCGTTCGATGCGTGCCTTATTGGGGGAGTAAGTATCATGTTTCCAGCTCTGGCCATTCGCTTTCAAACGGAACTTAATGATACTCGGGAACCCACAAATTAGAAACCCAAGCCAAATTACTCGCATTCGTTGTGCAGTGCGTATAAAGGACCGTAGTCAGAGAAGTCGGTAAATTTATTATGCAGGGCTTCGCTCTAGAATACGACTAATTAAGGTCACCTACTACGTAAAACCGGATTTCGAGCAGTTCGTTCTGGAGTGGCCCACGTAAGCTTGCAATGAGTCCCGTAAGCGCGCGTGCTGGCCTGCTTGTGATATCTTACAATATCTCGGTATCTTGGGGACGGTCGAAAGGCAACAAAGGAGATTTTTAGGATACTGTCTCGCGCGGCTTTGTCACCGTGACTGCGTCACGATCGGTTGATTCCGGTCACATGCTTTTGCTATGTTTGACGACGAGGTTATGTAAATGGACGACGGCCAATCGGTGGCATTCTACCTCTCGTTCCGCGAAGTCAGTAATCTAGCGACCGGCCCACGACTTGTATGAAAGACCAGTAAACGTATCAAGCCGTCGCAACAGACCTCCAGATGTGAGTAAAATCCAGATGTGGCTGATTTCGCCGACGAAATTCCGTGTCGGCTAAAGCTTTGACCACAGAGTTCACACAGATCTGACCCGGTAACTGCTGTCCATTTGACACTTTCAAAACCCGTCGAATTGTAGGGTCGCACCACCCAGAGTTATCGGTTGAGGCCGATCTACGTAGCATCAAGACACTGTCGTTGGCGCCGCGGCCATATGTAGCCAGATAACCGGACAGAAACAATTCACCGAAATGCTGAACCCAAGAAGCCGTGAATTTTATTTGCTAAATTCGAAACACAGCCTGAACGGGACATTTCCGCTCGGTTCACGATTTGGTGAGACTGGGGTAAAAAAAAAACTTTATGAGCCATATGATTTATACGCCGTTCAGCAGAATTATGCATTTGGGAACGGTGGTATAATTATTGCGTCACCGTATCCAACAAAGCTGGTCAAATAAGGTACATGTGTGACTTTATGTCACCGTTCGGTCTAAAGTTTGGCTATCGAATTACACTGAGGTTGACGAGGTTTCGGAGTTGATCTCGACTTGATTCTGTTCATTTAATAAATTTTCTGAACACGTTTTGCCACTTCAATAACGTTCCATATCAACACGATTTTGAAACAACATTTGTTCTTGAAACTAAGTTTTTTATCGTTAAGAATCTGCGGCGTGTGCATTTATCTCCCTTACATTTGTGCATACGTAAGGGAATCGTGCAATATTCAAGACAAGAATAACAATACTAAAAACTTACGTTAAACTCCCAGCAGTATTCACCCAAGATATGGATCAATATATCGAAAAACGGCCCAGCGCAATTAGTTCCCAAAGTGTAATTACAAAGCTCTTTGTTTAATTATTTTCTCTTTTTTTAACCAAGCAACGATCATAAAAACGAAAACTGAAATGAAAGTAGCAATAATAGGGCTATTCCAGATTCAATATTTAAACACTGACTATGCGACTTGTGACTAAAAAGAGTCACAATTAACATAAGAAACATTCGGAAACATTCCGCAGCATTATGTCGTCATCTCGGCGCACGAGGAACGCCCCACTCTGGTCGGCTGCTCCACAATCGCAACATACGTATGCTCCATGCACCTGAGCGGTTCCTCAAAGAGTCGCAGACACCGGTCTGCTGGCGACACGGAATTGGTAACCGATGGGAGACGCGGGAGAAGCTGGCCGTTGCTACGAGACGCCCGGCCCCGGTTGAAGTTAAGGTAGCAACCGTGAGAGTACCAGCTGAGGGAATGAGAAGGACGAAACAGACGAGAGGCAACAATGGAAATCAACCTGAGGAAAAAATCACTTTCAATCTCGTTCAACGACTCACGAACTAATGACTGCGCCGTACGGTACTCTCGCGGCTGCTGCGTATGGACACACAAAGCCGGTCGCGATCGTGCCGATCAGCTGCTGTACTGGCGAGAGAGCGACAGAAATAGAGAGAAAGAGAGCGGGATATATACATATATGTATGTAGAAAGAAAGAGAGAAAAAGAGAGGGAGTACGCGAATGAGTAGCAAAAGAGCCGCGAGCAGAGTAGGCGTCAAACGGTATCGCCTTTGATGGTGGGGCCAGCAATCGTGACCGTGGTTTCCCCATGATCGCGAAAAACTCGGCGGTTTAAAAAACGTGCTGAGTGCCGTGGACAACCCGAACAACCCAGTGAACAATTTTGAGTGACCGAGGTACCCCTCCGCCTGAGGAAGGGACGAGGAAGGCTGAAACGAGTGAGCTCGAACGCCCCTCTGCCTGCGGCGAAGACGAGAGGGGGCGTGCGGGACGCTCGCTGCAGTGAGCAGGCCGGCTCATGAGGGTCCGCTCGTGGGCAGCGGCGGAAAAGAGCGGAGGAAACCACGAGAGGAGGGAGTTTCACGCGCGAGCTTGTTGGTTTCATTTACCGGGGAGGGAAGGGTGCCAGAGCCGAGAGACAATACGAACGCGAGCTTGTGGGTTTGAATTACCTGGAGAGGGAAGGGCGGAAGGGCCGAGACGCGAGCATGTGGAAGACGGGAAAGGGAAAGGAATAGAAAAAAAGAGACAGCGAGGTCGAGCAAGCCGGCCGAAGCTGCAAGCAGTCTAAAACTGTCTGAGTCCAGGAAAGCATGCTGCCGGGACTTAGACCAATTTTGCTCTGCAAATTTACCTTGCTCTAAGTGCCATTTTCTCAATTTGTTACTCCTAAGTGCAATGTTCCAAGTGCAAGTGCATCTCGTACCATCATGTTTGATCCTGATAAAATAATACAGGTAAGTTTATTGGACAGTGTTCAGTGACAGCGAAATAATGTTCAAAAGTTTTCACTTTGCTCGTTTCAGTGTCAACTGTTTCACAACTGTGTCTCGTCAGTTGTCTCGTCAGTTTGTGGAAAAGGTAAGAAAAAATGACAGGATTGCAATGCAAACAATCTAACAACAATTTAATTTCTTCTCTTCCTTAGAGAAATGCATCGAAGACCACGCGTGAAATAATCTACGCACAAACATAAACCCGGCTGGACCCACCGACAATGTGTGTACGCGGAACAATGTGTTCGACGGATGCCACTACCGCCACCAACGCAGACCTCACACACAGCCAACGCTGCATAGCGCCAGGAATGCACGAATAGGTAGGGAAGTGAAACCGTGAAATAGACGAGTGAGCGAAAGAGACGCAAAAAAAAAACCGAAAATAAACCGAAAACCGTAACCCAAACCGAACCCCTGTATTTTTACTTCGGGAACCGACAGGGGATACGAGAGAAAGAAAGAGGGAGAGGGCACATATGAGAGAGGGAGACGACAAGGGGCACGCTCGAGAAAAAAATCGAAAGATTAATTTCTGCCATCGAAAGATTGGGCCATCTCACAAGGGATTTAGATAGGCGATTTACATTAGTCTTTCGATAATCTTTCGATTTTCTTTCGATCATCTTTCGATAATCTTTCGATGCTCCATAGTGAGAAGAGCGTCGGTCACTCAAAATTGTTCACTGGGAAAATAGTCACTCAGTTTCTCCATACTGAGAAGAAAAATTTCACGGCGAATTGTTTTCTCGCCAAGGGGCAGAAAGAGAACGCGACAGTGAGCAGTATTTTCTCTCTCTGTCACGCTAATATAGCGTCCAGTCCGCCACTCAAACGACAAACTGTTGGAAATTTTTTGTTCAGTGCAAAAGCATAAATGGATAAGGCCAGAAAGAGAGATCAAGCGAGAAATATTTTCTGTCTTCTTCGCACTATTGCGGCACTTTCTCACGGACCGTTCCAAGCTGTCAAAATCGCAACTTCATATCATCCTTGGCTTTTTCGTTTAAGACGTAAACAAACAGGCTCGTGAAAATCATATCAAATTGTGAATTATAGCCACTTGTTTATTACGGTACGGTACGATACGGTTACGGTAACGTTAAAGTGAAGTGAAGTGCCAAGCAGCGAAGGTGCATAGTGAAAGTGTTTAATATTTTCAGTCGTGCAATGAGTAAACGCATCACCATCCCATGGAATCGCACCGATGGACCGGACAGTGCAAAACGGCAGCGACGACAGGTATTTCAAACTCATAAACTCATAAAACAGGTATATTTCAAACTAATTCACATTTAAATATCACTTCAGGTTAATTCACTAGCCAGCCAACTGCTGCTTATAAAGGTGAGTAAAGCTTTCGAAGCCAATTTGTATAAAGTAAATCAATCGGAGTAGTACGTAGATAATTTGAAAAAGTAGTAAAAGAAGTAATAAGTAAATAAGTTAAAGAAATTATCTAATACACCTAAGCTGGTTTGTTTTCTTTCCCTTTTGCACGTTTTCGCATTGTAGGTTTTTTAATGACTTGGTGGTTTCTTCTCGCACCTTCGGTCAACATCCACTTGATTTTTTTTGCACACTCTTCTTTTGTTACTGTATTGTCTAACGTGAAGGCCATTTGGTGAATAAGATTAATAATATTCTTGAATTTTCTAAATTCAATGACTTGTTCACCAGTCTTTCTTCTGCCCGTCCACAAGCATTTCGCTAAAATTTGACGCGTAAACAAGAAATCTGCTGCATGGTATATAGCGGTTGTTCCGGGCAGGGTACTTGAACGTAATGTGTTTTTAAACGTATTTGAAACTAAAGATACAAATTCGTTCTCTTTAGCCTTCTCTTCCAGCGCGAGCAGTGCTTCCGGTGTATTCACCGGAAGATAGGAATGCAGATCCGGATTTCCCGTCGCGGTGTTGGTGTTCTGAGGCAGGTGTTCCCTCATGAAGCTATTCATTTCGCTAAGAGATTCTAGTACTAAATTGTTCTGGGTTATCACTCTGATGAGCAGGACCCTTGGCGCGGAGCTGTCCGGCGGATTCATCGTGTCTACAAAACATCCAATTGAACGGTAACGCCGCGTTATTCTGATAAAACTTAAAGGAAGTATACTCACATGTACTGTAGGAATCTTATTCATCAAAATACTAATGAATGAATTCAAAATGTTTCAGATGTTCTTCGATGTTTGCTTGAAAACAATAACACTGCGTCCTTTCTTAACGAGACGCACGGAAACTGCACACTGTACCCGCGTACCTGCATACATAAAACAAGGCGTAGGAGGAAAACAAAGCAGCCATCGAATGCCAACGATGGAGCGGGCAGCGGACCATGCAGCGGACCATGCAGCGGAAGGTCGAAAACGGAGCAACGCAGTGATAACGTAACGATTGTAGTGAAATTGTAGCCATCACAATTGTGATACTGAATAAATGTAACATTTTGTTTACATCGGCTGAACGATCTGACAGTTCAATGTGAGGAAGAGGAGAGAAAGAAAGAAAAAGTAGAAATATAGAGGGGAAAAGCGCTCACGGGCTCTCCAATCTTTTTGCGTTAAGAGCAGCGGTTTTTACGTTAAGAGGCGAGTTCTCAGTATGCGGATTACGTTAAGCGGGGACCATTTCAGTCTCTTAACGCAATCCGGGCCATAGTGAGAGGGGTGGTCTCACGGGTTGAGATCTGCGGCTAGAAAAATGAAAAATTGAGTGATTTTTTCGTTCGGGAACTTTCGAGGCACTCAAAGCTCACAGAGCGTCTCTTTTTCTGGCGCATGGACCGGCACCATCCCTTCTCGATCACTGTGCAGCCTACCGAGCTTTGGGGCTAGAGACTTCAACGAGGGCAATGATACGAGATCATCGTCCATCAAACGGACCTCATTGATAATGTAGCGTTTACGGAACTTCGAAATTGAACTAATAATATAAAAATATTACTTCTTCTCAGAGAGGCCGCCTATCAACTGATTCAAGTTGAGACCCATGAAGCTGCAAGTGGCCTTCGCACGAATAACTCACGCGTGTGTGGTTCCCCTTCATAGGGTCTCAAGCGGAAGCTTTCAGAGCTGTGCGCGCTTCGAGCTGCCGCAGCCCCAGACAGTGTAGATACAGTTTTTCTACCACGAAACAGATCAGATTTGAGGGTTGTCTTCTTCTCGGCCAACTGTTGAGCTTCCATTCAGGGATTGACAAAAAAGAAATCGAAAAAATACCGTTCAATCCGGGTCACTCAGCGCGCCGGACTTCCATTGCACAGCGGACTGTTGGGTGGTACGCACGGCCCCACGAAAGAGTTTATCCGCGCTCAGCTAGTGATCGTCAGGCCGCACGAAATAGTAGTCGGCGAGCGAGAACCGATTGCGTTGAGTACCCTTTCTGCGCTCCCTGTGAGGTGACTAGCTGGGGTTTGCGAATAATTTTGCGCAGTTCCACTCGATACCTTCGCCCGAGCGGTGTGCAGCGTGTGGCGTCGCAGATACGCGTGTCTGCGCAGAGGAACCTTCTCACACTCCACACGAGTTTTCGGTGCGTTTTCGGCGAGCTTTCCACGGCGGTGCGTGAATGTGCGTCGTGTATGTGCGTAACGACGGGTTGAGACGGGTTGTTGGGTGACACGAGCGGTGACAAGCACCGGGGAAGTTCGAAGGTTTCGTGAGTTGCTAAGAAAACGGAAGAAAAAAACAAAAGGACCTCTTTGGTGTCTATTCGGTTTACGAAGCGCGTGCGATCGATCAGTGAAGCCACTCTTCGGCGGCTGTGAACGTGCGTGAATTGTAGCGGAAACAGAAGGAAAACCCGGAGAAAGAATCCACTCAGCATGGCCATGAACTGGCGAAATCGTGTGAACATGTTATCCCTCGGGATCGTGCTGCTTGCCGTTACGACAAACGGAGTCCGCGTTCAGCAACACACATCGAGAAGATTCAAAGGTGAGCCCGATTGAACCCGAACGACGAGTGACACCATTCGTTGTGAGCACGTGCTAAAGAATGTTCTATTATCGTGTTGCTTCAGTGGTCTGCAAACGTTACTATAACCATCGAATTAAACCTTAAAATGTACAAACCCGTATACCAGAAGGTGTTGGCCAAAGTTCAGGCCCGCCTGTAGACTGAGGTCTTGAACAAAGGTCCCAGACCTCACACCTTTCGGCCTTCCAGCGTCGCGGAGGACACGGCGAGTCCTGTGCAGGGTGTAGCCACAGAACACGATCTGGCGCGATTATTATGCAACTGCCTGTAGCCGATTTCATGCAGCCCTGCCCTTCTGCCCTGCACAATTCCGGACTCAGGAGTGTGGGTTATGTGTCCCATTAGCGCCCGGTGTTGTGCCTTACCACGCCACGCCGTTTGTTTTTTATGTTTTATCTCGCGACCCAATAAAATAAGTTCCAACGGTTCTGGGCAAAGGAGCACGGCCACACAACGGCGCGTTCGCTGAGGCCCTTCTGGTGTTTGCAAGCCGCACAATTAAAGGGGTGGCTCCACCGCGGGGTAGCCCATTTGTGCACAGTGTCGTTGCATCGTGCACCGGCGACCGAACGTAGACCCGTCATGCCGTCACGCCAGCCAGAACATACCTTAAGGTAGCACCTATCTGGAGCTAACCGTCGGTGGCCTTTGCTGGGCGATATTTTAGTTTTGCTTTTCATTCCATCGCCACCGACGGCTAGAAGGCACAACTACCGGAACCGATATTCTAACAGTTGGAGCGTTGCCGTGCATGCGTTGCAATGAGGTGGCGTTCTTTAGCGGGGCCAAATTGCTGACATTACGTTTTTCGGACAACTTTATCGAGCAGAACGGGGAGCTAACACATCGCTCAATAAGTTCGCAGGATGACATATAGATGGCGAAACAAATACAGAATCCTTATGATTTTTAGACAGTACCAACCTTCAAACGATATCTGTCAAAGTTTCATGACATTCGGACTATTATTTACCAAGTTACAGTGTGAACAATTCAATCAACTTTTGTAAATTGAAAAAAATGGAAAAATCAGAATTTCGTGTGCTCATTAAGCATTGCTTTGTGATGGGAAAAAATACCGTGCAAACTAAACAGTGGCTTGACAAATGTTATTCGGACTCTGCTCCATCGAGGCAAATGGTTGAGAAGTGGTTTGGTGACTTTAAACGTGGTCGTACGAACACCGATGATGCTGAACGTTCCGGTCGCCCAAATTCGGCAGTTACTGAAGAAAACATACAAAAAGTCCACAAAATCGTCTTATCCGACCGCAAATTGAAATTGAAGGAGATTGCTGAGGCCGTAAAGATATCAGAAGGCAGTGTGTTTACCATTTTGCATGAACATTTGGGTATGCGGAAGCTTTGTTCGAAATGGGTGCCGCGTTTGCTAACACCGGACCAAAAACAACAACGAATCGATGATTCTGAGGCATGTTTGGCCCTATTTAACCGTGATAAAAAGGATTTCTTTCGTCGCTACGTCACAATGGATGAAACATGGATCTACCACTTCACTCCTGGGTCAAATCGGCAGTTGGCTGAGTGGACACCAGCCGGTGAAAGCCGCCCAAAGCGCCCAAAGACTCAAACTTCTGCTGGCAAGGTTATGGCCTCCGTATTCTGGGATAGTCATGGTATATTGTTCATAGACTATCTTGAGAAAGGTAAAACAATCAACAGCGAATATTACATGGCATTGTTGGAACGATTGAAGGCTGAAATCGACGCAAAACGACCGCACATGAAGAAGAAAAAAATTCTCTTTCATCAAGACAATGCACCGTGTCACAAGTCAATGAAAACGATGGTGAAAATGAATGAATTGCACTTCGAATTGTTGCCCCATCCACCATACTCGCCAGATTTGGCCCCCAGCGATTATTGGCTGTTCTCGGATCTCAAAAGGATGCTCCAGGGAAAGAGATTTGGATCGAATGAGGAGGTCATCGCCGAAACTGAGGCATATTTTGAAGGGAAAGATAAATCGTTCTACAAACATGGTATCGAAAAGTTAGAGAAGCGTTGGACTGACTGTATCGCCTTAAAAGGAGACTATGTTGATGAATAAATACAAATTATATCAAAATATTGTTGTTTTATAAGCTATCCTACGGACTTATTGAGCGATGTGTTAAGGCGCGGACCCGTATGGTGGAATGTCGTTAACGGTTGGTCAAAGAACGAAAACGAAATTCGCTGAAAATAATAGCATCTAAGCATATCTCGTAGCACCATTACCGGTCAAACGGAATCGTGCTGTTGAAAGTGGTTGAAGCCGACTTTCAGCTGAATTGCGTTTGGCAATTCGCTGTTGCTGTCTCAAATCGACCCCACTGTTTTTAGACTAAAGCAGCATTTTTCGAGCTACCACCACAGTAAATTCAAATGTAAATAAGGTCACAGTGGCGGCCATGCATTTTGCATCGTACTTTTTTGTTCAAAACCTTTTGTTCAATTTGAGGAACAGGTAATAATAAATCATACGGTTGAATTGGGTAACGATACTTGAAACACGCAGAAAGAAACGAGGTGATAAGAAATTGTGTGTATTTTGCAAAAACAAACAAAGATTTTCCTAACATTTGTCTGTTTCCAAACCTAGCTTTTATGGAAGTGTATATATTTTATCACTTCTGTAAATGACGGATCCTGGCCGATAGATCTTTGGGTTTCACGTCTCGTCTTCCTAGCCATTGGAACACCTCGAAAACGTTTTGGGGAAAGCATTGAAAAAACAACTTCGTAAATTACACCGAAAGTTCATTCGCAAACATGATCACACTTCGGGGAGGCACTTGGTGCCTTGATGGATTGTCATTTTTTCTCGACATTTCACACCCGACGCAGACATCGTGTGAGACACTAACTGCTCAGAAAGTGTACCCCTGAGTACCGGACTACAGGTTCCAAAAGCTGCTGATGATGGTTTCCGATGTTAGTTTGTTTGTCAGCTCCGGGAGCCTAGAAAGCTCTTTTCTCCCTGTTTGCCTTACACTCCACAGTCTATCTTGAACCGGTCCGGCTCAGAAGATTGACAACTTAATCCTGGATGAGGGAATTAAAAATCCGTATTGTTCCGGCACAACGGTAGATATTGATTTGTTCATGTCCAGTCCAATCAGATGAAAGCTTGCATGGTCGCCGGAACTCTTGTCTCTGCTCGCGCAACGACAGAGGCGTTCCACTTTCGTTTTCAATTTTGATCCGCTTCGTATGTGTCAAACATAATTGTTTTTCCGCAAACGGCGGCGATTCCGTCCAATTCCGGCCACCGTCAAATCGAATCCATTGGAATGGAATCCATTTTTGTCGCACGAAACACATTTTTAATCGAATCGACGACTGGTGCAAAGGGAGAAATTAGTATTCCGCTTTCGTCGGCACTTAAACACCCATCGACCGTTGTACGTGGGGCATATGTTATAATTTTTCAGTATGCTCTTCCGCGCGGTTTTGGTTGGTGTGGCTCCCTGTACGGGATGGCCGTTTGAACGTTTGTACCAGTGTTTGCTTTTCGATACCGTGAACGGATGCGTTGGGAATTTTGTGTTCCGTTTCGTTTGTGTTTCGAGAGCCAACAAACATGCAGCGAATTTCAAACGATTTCTTATTCACAATTTCTTACATCTCTTGGATTCGCATTCAACGCATCGAGTGTTCTCAAGAGTCTGTAGCTGTCCAATCTCCCCATAAGCCGCCATCATTTTTTCGTCCCGCAGCAGCAATTGCTTCATTTGTTTTTGCTGCGAGCTTCACTCAACTAGAAATCGGATAAACAGTGTCATCAAAGGAACCATGATTGAAACCAAAGCATATAGAAAAGAAAAGACTTGAAGGGAAAAGTTTGCTGAGGACACAACTGACCTACGGAGCGACATCAGAAGATTAATGGCAAAGTTTATTAATCCATTTGTTTCCATTTGGCCCTAATTCATAGTAGCGAAGGATACGATGGGCCCAGGATAGGATCAACGCACAAACGGTCAATTTACTAACATGAACTTTGCTGCACTGGCTAACAAATGAAGACATTATAGGCCAAGTATTTGCCATAACTATTTGGTCCTGTGCTTCTCTCCTTCTCCCTTTCTCTTTATCTCTCCTTCTCTCTCTGTCTGCTTGTCCTGCTACTGGGAATTTAGTACAATTCAAGACTTGTGGAAGGAAGAAAATCGTTGGCGTGCTAGTTTGCCTTGGTTCATCTGTTGTGGCTGCCGTCTGTGCAACCGAATGGGAAAAACGTAAAGGGCCGTTTACACGTTGCGATATATCGCAGCAATCCCTTGTATGAAACCAATTGCCACGATATATCGCTACGTGTAGACAGCAAAAAAGGAACAAATTGCTTGTATACGACCAGATTGGCAGATCAAAAAAATTGAATGCGCCGAGCATCAATTTCGGTCCAATCTCCATACATGTGTGCGTGTGCTGACGGTGGATAGACATGTGTGCGTGTGTTGATGGCGGTTTGGCATGTTGTTTTGAATGTTTTTAAAGCAAAAGTTTAACGTGAGAATAATGGCTTCGCTTTAAAAGCCATTCCCTTGACCACCGTGACCGATTAGTACTCTTGGTACGTTCTATTTTTTGCTTTGTAACCGAAACGCACAATCCAAAGGCAGACAAACACAGTGTTTCTTCCATGGCTGTTTCCATGACACCGAGATCTGCGATTGCAAATCGCAACGAATACATCGTGGCGTGTAGACGCTCCACCTTGGCTGCGATATATCGCTACGATTAATCGATACAAGGCATTGCTGCGATATATCGCAACGTGTAAACGGCCCTTAAGGATTTATGAGACCACTAACCGTCGGAGAGGACCGGGCCTAGTCAAGCGATTAGAACCCCACTAAGGTGTTGCTTCATAGCGCACGGTCACTCATTTTAGAGCACCACCAAAGGCGGTGGGCTGCACCAGACCCTGCCGTTTGTTTATTGCGGCGACGAGCGGAAAACGGATAATAAAATCCTAAAAGCATTAGTTTGCAGAAATATCGAAGGCGGCCACGAATGGGCCCTGCAGCGCAACGGCAGCAAAACAGCGGCACAATTATACGCCATATAATAAAATAATAAAATGTCGTGACACAGAACGCCTTCGAGTGCCCACTCCTCCGTGACGTGGTCGGTATTCACGGCGGTGCGACCGGTACTTCTATCGATCCGACGTACCACCGTGGCAGCCGAACTCGCATCGCTCGGGGATAAAGTCGAACATCTGGTGGGCTCCTAGCGAACGCGGAAAGTCGGACCTCGTCTCACCGCGTCTGATTTTATCGAGGGTTCAACAGGCTGACAAAACTAGAAGCACACATCTTAGCAGTTCGAATGACCTCACGTTTTCATATACCTCATTAGTTATGGATCTCTGCCCAGGAACTCTGCGGCCACGACATTCTCCAGCATTCCTGGTCAACAGGTAGCAATCGACACAGAGAGCACGGTGGCGTTGGTCTCCATTGAACGACTCGGAAAGTGGCAATCAATGGCAACCCAGATTACGGTTCCGCTCAGGGTATACGAGGTTGTCCTGGCTGTAGCTATGTGCCAAAAGACATATCAGACTTGCATCTGGTGCTTCCAGATATGGCCTGTGGTCATGAGCGTGATTGTTGGTCATATCCGACCCAAATCATGCACGAGTCACACAATCACAGCAGCGCTGGCGAACCGTGGGAGTATGTCTCGAGAACACAAGGTCCAATCTTGAACATGGCCGCCCCAGCCAGAATCCAATCTGGGCCACTGGCTGTTGGGCTTCGCAAAGAAAAAGGAAATGAAACTGAGAAGCACGAAGGAACGGAAGGCAGACAGGAATTGAATGACTGACGTGACTAAGTAAAATTGTCTGACGGAAGTTGTAATTCTATTATTAAAAAACAATAGCTCAAAAAGTTCAATAAGATACTTAGTCAGAAACCCGTTGTACACCCGGATAGCTGTAAAATTTGCACGACATGGGACCCTCGTTTCAACCCGTTCCCGTTCCAGTAAGCAACAGAGAGGGAATAGCATGAAATGCAAACTCTTCAATACACGCGGTAGCTAGTTTTGCTATTTGCCAAGCCTGTAACACGAAAGTGTTAAATGCTCTGGACACGCAACTGATTACTACATTAAACTGCAATTCGGATCATACGGAAGGCATTTAAAACCACATCAAGTAGACATTACACTGACGATCGGGATAAGATAAATCCAGTGACTAATCGCAAATAAATAGAGAGTCTGGATGATTAAATGAGGCTACGATATGCTTAGAGCAATCCCAACGACATACAACACAGAAGCTACTATTTTGAGGTCAAGTCATTGGAAACATAAATGCCTTCAATATTTAACTTCTAACATTTAGAAAAAAGCTAATAACAGCTTATTTTCCATGAATAATAAATGAAACTTCTTTTGAAATATTTCGTTTGATTTTGTGGGAATAAACTTGGTGTTTTACTTGTCTAAGAAAAGGTTTTGAAGAAACAAGTTTACCTTAATTTTGGAACTACCCGTATGCATTAAATTTAAATGGAAAGAAGTGCACAGGCAAATTATGCAACAAAAAACGAAATGTGCAACAATGTGTTCCCGTTTGTGCCAGCAGTATTAATGAAGCGGTTCGTTTCAACGAAATATGTTTGTAGATAGTTTCCGGGCCAGTCATCAAAAATATACCTGCACGGCATGCCGAACAATTACGTAATGCAACAGTTCTCGTGTAGACATTTTTTCATCGGTTCCGGACCCTTCATCATTTTACTAAGAGACTTATGTATTACAGGGCCTAGCATGCCCGCCATACCAAACATAACATCATTAAAACTAAAAATTGAATAAACGTGAACGACTCGTCGTTTGAATGTTTGAGATTCGCTTTTTTCATACAAGCATTATAGAGAAGGTGCATCGAAGCATCGAACGAATGGAGCGTAGTGCTCTTGCAGTTTCATTTACGGAACACTCCGGAAGGCAAAGATTCCATGCGCACCATAAATGGCTGCCAGGAAGACCGTCCATGCAATGTAACCCAACGCTGAAACTCGAACATGGTTAGACAGAGAGTATCTGACTTTAAATGATGATAGACTGTACGGTGTCGCATTGTAGCTTTATTGCGATTAATGCATTTTCCTTGTTAATCACCCCGGTGTCGAGGCAATGGTTAGCATTCGTTGTCTACTAAAATGTGACTAAAAATGGTTATAATTCCTGGAGATAAAAGTCAAATGTAAAAGTAACTACGGTCACGCATCTATAGAGAGATTCGCGATGTATTCGTGTTACCTTTCCCGGATCATGGGTTGTAGAAGCTTTGCTGAACTTAAATGAAACGAAAATGAACGTATCTCGATCAAGCTCCTCGATTTGCTACACACCGACGGAAGCCCTGTCATGTTCTTGCCAAGAAGAAGCTGCGTTAGTGCATCCAATTTCCTAGTATTCCAGTGCACTTGCATCTATGTCCTTGTGAAGACGACACCGATGGTTGTATGTTCAACAAATTGATCAGTGATGAGGAGGGCAAATAGGAAACAAGTTTCAATAAGAAAGCCAAACGCTGGTAGAGATGCATTGGTGATGATTGGAGCAGATACCGCTCTGTTTCGGTGAGAAGGGAATTAAATATTCATCCTCTGCTTTGCGCCGAATACTGCTACTTCCTGTAAATATTGCACGAAGGTGTAGTGCCCCGCACACCGACCATAAAATACCGTTGCCCATGTGTGCTCTCGCTCCCCGAAGTCTAATTGGAATTATGGAATTAAACCTGGCGATCGCTAACGGTGCTTCACGCTTTAAAACAAACACAGGCGTCTGAGCAGTGCTCAAAAAGCATCACTGGAAAGGTATGTGTAGCCCGATGGCTATTCAAGAGCCGATCGCAGTCAACCGCAACGGCTAATCTTTTTCACTCCCGAAACCAGGCGATTGAATGGTCGACCATGGTTCATGTTGAGCCGCATGGTTCATGATGGTTTGATGAAAGCTGCTTCCTCGCTACCATACCAACACAAACCCGCACCACAGTTCTGACGCAGTTCGGGGAGCACTCAACCAGAATCCAACACTCCGCCAAACAGGTTTCACAAAATCCAAACCTTCTGTACACACACCGGTGCGCACCAAACCTGTCCAATTTCAGAGACCCGTGAAGGGGGCAATTCAGTTATGCTTTCCTCGCGCTTCTCCCCAACCTCGCTCAAGAGCAATGGAACGGGAAAACGAATATAGGCAACGCACACGGACGAACGAATCTGGGTGAACCGACCGAACGTTAATTGTGTCAGTGGGACTCTGGACGTCCAATTCTAGACGCACGACGGTCCGATCACTTCTCCTGGGTGGTGGAAGCTGTGACACTGACATTTGACGCTCGACCATTGGGCGAGTTAAACGCAAGTATTCCACACTGGAACCCGTAAGTTCCGTTTCACTCTGATTTGTTCAAGGAGTTATTGAGTTAGGTCAGCAAACAGGTTGATTGGGGCGCGCGTGATACTTGCCCTCAAAGGGCGAAGCAATCATCGGTGCCATATTCTACTATGACCAATCCCTGACTTTCTAAGGCCTTTTTGATTAAAACTCCTTTCCAACTTCATGATACCGATGATCGTTTAGCCGAATGGAAAGAGTTTGTTGACGAAACAAACATAATCACCAACCATTTGTTTCTGAGATGGAACTGTTAGCGGGCACGAAACGGAACAGAATATTCGTCGTAAAAGCCTTTACCGGTCAGTAATAGTTACGAATGAGTTCAGGCAAAACCTGCTATTGTTTTACAAATTACAAATTCATAGTAGGAATGTACTAAAAACTGGGTAACATCAAAATACATAAACCATACGTTTTCGGAACGAATCGCTCAACATTTTTCACAATTATCAGATCGTTTCAACAATTGTAGTCATAAATTATTCAAGCAAAAATTTCTGCGCTAGTTTGGAATAAGCAATTCATGGTCTCTCTCAGTGCATCACCTCCGGAGCCTAAATTGGGTCCACCGTAAATCATTCGGTTTCACATGAACCGTAAAGCGGATGTGCTGTTGGTTCCCTAGACGATCTCGCGTAAACCAAGAAAGCAGCTTCTTGCATCGTCGCTTTCGGTCGTCACCGTTCGGCGCCACCGTTAATCGACGTTTCGAACTTACGGACAGCCAATGATTTTTGGCGGCCCACGCCAACCGTGCTTTTCCTTTATCATTTCTAGGCCAAGCAATTTATGAAACTTTCCTGGCTGACGAGAACACATGCCCCTCCAAACACGCCGTCTGATCTCACTGAAACTTACCTGCAGCTCCACTTCTTTTCAGTGGCCACTGGGCACGCAAAACAAATTGGCCCGTTTGTTGTTTTCCTTGTGGAACCAGTTTTTGCTACGCGGACTCATTAAAAAGTAGCTCCAGTTTTACGCCATTCATGGCGCTCGTATGACCATGCGGCTCGATTTATCATTTTTCACCAGACGGGAGAAATTCGTGTCGTTGCACTAAAGCATCATGAATTTTACAATCCGTGCCAATCCAAAACCCGGGGAGAAAATTTAGGGTCACTTAAAACCCGCCACCAACTCAGAAGCAACCACCGGTAATGGCATCGACAGTCGATTAATTTATCTATTTATTAAATAAGCCTAGCCCAACCGGAAGACATGAAAAACTGGGAAACTAAAGCAAAAGTGGCTTAAACCCTAAGGTGGGATAAGCTGGACGTACCTCAATGGCCAGTTCCGTAGAGAAAACGGTTCCGCTTCAGTTCCTATCCGTTGCACTGTAATCAACTGGAATCAACTCCGTCCACAACTTGGGCGACGCTAATCTTGGGCGCAAGCTAACACCTGAGAGCCATGTCGCGTCCTTAGGGTCGTGGCTAGGCGAGAGTTGTATCCGGTTCGATTAGGCTTTGAGCCATAGGAACCCCCGCGAGTCACGGAGTTCACGCTGCGCTCGTTAATTGACCACATCCGTTGCATATTTACCACCCACCAACAGCAGCTTTTAATCGAGCAGAACGGTCAAACCCTTACGCACCGATGCAAGACTGAATCGTGGTGCACGGTTAAAGCCATTACGCGTTGTGTAGGGTGCATAAAAAGTAAGCAAGCAACCGCCCCGCATGGTCAATATCTGATTTCTTAGAATGCCGATATGTACCGCATGCCAGCGTCATGTACATTCCTAAGCGTGCGCCTTGCGCCTCAACATGTTTTCAAGAGACTTACAAAAGCGCTATGAAAAAAAGTGCACAAGGTCTGCCAAGGTGCACCTGTCTCTCAAACCAATTAATTTAATTTGAATACTATCTCAATAGAAAGACCAGTTGTGACTTTTTTAATGAATATTGAATATTTTCCATTATGGCTCTGCTACAATGTAACATTTTTGTCAACAAGCTCTCTCATAAGCGATTGCAATAACAATTTTTGTTTTAGTGTTTATAATAGAAACGGCAACGGAAAATGTCTAGGAGCCATGCCCGTTTGGACCTTATCCTATAGAATAAAAACTCGAAAAACGTTGGAAAGTATATAGTTAAATTATCGCTGGTTCAGCAGTTCCGCTACGATGCGCGAATGTTAGAAAGAATCCAAAGACGACAAAGCTAAATGAGTTTCACATTCACATCACTCTGTTAGTACCGATAGGTTCCGGCGTTCGGTTGGTTTCTCGCCCAATCAATTTCTCTCTATTGCTCCGACGTAGGTTAGGTTTAATTTCTTTCAACACTCCATTAGCCGCACACCGAAAACGCAGGCACAAATAGCGTATTTCAATTTCTAGAAAGCCAAATGCGGAACGGAGTTAAAAAGCAGCCACCAAATCATAATTACCATCACCCACCGCGGCTGCCATAAATCTCGACCGAAAACGTAGATGATTTGCATAACACAATAAATTTGAGACGCCCTAGGGTACCGCATCTGAGAGCGATGACCGCTCCGAAATGACTATGATCAACACCACGTCACACTGACCCATAAACGAGCGGGGATTGTCAATCAGTACACTATTAGTATCAGCAATGGCCATTAATCAGCAGCAGCTAACTGACCGCTATGCAAAGGATACGGATTTTGAAGTATAAATCGATTTCGTTTGACTGCTGCCGAGTGCGTTTGCTGGCCGAGAAAGCATGCCACGTTTTATGGCACGCTTTACAGGTTAAGGTGTGAAATAATGAACCATTAGCTCGCTGAACCATGAGCTGTGCTACCGCTGTACTAAGCCTGTAAAAAATCTCTTCTCCCTCGGAGAAAAGTCGTTAACAAATTCATTAGGTTGATAATCGTAAAGCGAAAAGATTGTGCAACAAACTTCGGAGCAATGGTTATGAATCGCATGACTTCATCGTTAGTCGAGATTTAAGTGTACAAGTTTTATGGTAATCAACTTGAAACGAAGAAGACAAAGATCTAAAATGTTGTATCTCAAAGAAAGATGATTTTTTGCATGTTACCACCAATTCCAGAACAGTGTATCAGATGTTAGGTAAATCCGTTTTCATTAATTTAGATAGATGATCTGAGCGATCGCCCAACAAAGTCTCTCCCAGTACAGCCACGACCTACTGAAGCTTTGACTCACATTGCCCTTGTGGCGTGAATCATTTACACATGCCTCTACGAAGCACAGCATCCATGACAACCATTAATACGTTTATAAGATTGTAAGTCGAGAGTTATCTCAGTTTCTGTCCTCGTCATGGACTGTTTTACTTTCTGTTCATGCGGATCCTGGTTTGCATCGCTTTGGGAAAGCAAACCAGAGACAACTTTCACGCCCCAAGCTCGCAGCGCATACCGGCGAGTTCAAACAACCTTGAACCAGATTCGTGCTTTCGGTCAGCTCGGGGATAGGCTATAAACGACTACAGTTGTGATTCAGATCTTAGCACGATGTGTTGTTTTACAGCAGCAACCCGAGAGGTTCGTGTGCTAGTGTAACACCCGGCAATCTAGAGGGATTGAATTTCTTCATCGAACTGCACTGTTGGTGTCCCTATTCTAGTGCCGGTTCCTTGCGGAACATATATTGGACCTAGAAACGAGTCTCCAGCGAGACCGGCAAGACACCTGCGAGGCCTCAGCAACCTGCATAAATTCCTTCGAGCGCCATTGTATTGACAAATTTGGCGAGTGTTTTCATGTTGGGTTTCTCGTGGTTCCCACCGCGTCAACCATCCTACACACTTAATTCCTTGCGATCCAGCACCCGATAGCTAGAACATGAGTTCGTGCTCTACCACTTCGCAACTTGCTGCGGCCCAGACGATGTATAGCCGGCTCTGAGAATTGCCACCATACTGGTTCCTGTTGCCCTTCTAACGCTCTGACAGCAGCAAGTTACACAATCTAATTTAAATTCAATAACTATTTCGCAATCAACACAACAAACAGGTCCACGAGCGGACACTTCCACAGCTGCCGCGTATCCTGCACCAGGTCTATTGCTATTGAACTCTAGTCTCTGGTGCCGTTTAACCCTTCTCAACTCACCTAGGGCTATTTTATCGAGGAAAACGAACCTTATTTATTTTTTAGAGAACGACTATCGCTCGAATTACTTTCGACTGAAGCCACGAAAACGGGTCCGCCTCGACGGCTTAAACCGCGTTTATGTTGTTTGTTTTTCGGCCTTGTTTTTCTAGCGTTTGCAAATGAGATGGAGAAGGATTTGAACGGTTCAATCAACCGACAGAGGGTAAACCGCAATGCAAAGTAAATAGCTGACGAAACTTTTTTTTATAATTCTCCTAAGTTAAAAAATGTTGTTCTGGAAATAGTTTAGCATTGCAGAAAAGGTTCCAAACCCTTCGATCGATGAGTAATTTTACAAGCGCAACATACACTTTTATGCGAAGCAAAGCAAAAATGTTTTCCGCTTGTTTGCTTGTTTTCTGTTGTCCGCTTGTTCTTAACACATTTTGAGTATACTCACTTGCAAAGCAAACCCCAAATGAAATGTTTACATTAACATAACAACAAATGTTTGCAAACGTGCGCAAGTTTGAACACAACATGCATAACACTGTGTTTTCATGAAAGTGATTTGTTTCAAAATTCAGACAAAAAAACCATCGAGGACCATAAACTTCTTCAAAAATTGTTGTCAGCAAAGGGGCAGAACTTCATCTAAGCCTCTTCTCACGCCGCTAGCAGACCCCTGGCACTGGGTTTATTTAAATGATGATGATAATTATTGCTGATGGTTGAGCTTGATGCTGCTAATTGCACATGCCACAGTTCGAAAAACCTCCACAGAGACGTAAGGCAAGTTATGTGTAGATTGAGAGCTCCCCTTTCGCACAACCGCTTGCAATCGGTGCCTTCGTTCGTGGTTTGCGATGCCTGCAGGTATAGTAAAAATTTATTAAATCACACAACCTGTAATTTTCGCCAACCCCAAAAGAGCCCTGTGGCATCTCAGTGCGACCCCAAGCGCTCAAATCGATTTCCGTAGGCCAAGGAATCGGAAGGTTAATTGGTCGACTGTAATCAGACCCCAACCACCTGGTCGAACGAATACAAGACTGCTAGTGAGGCCAGGTTTTGGAAATTTCTCCAACTAATTGGCCTTGGATTCCATTTAGTTCACTAAAATAGAATTAATGGTTTCCCATTAAGAAATAAAATAAATCTACAAGAAGCTTGTTGGCGCAACCACAGGAAGGAATTTTCTTTTCCTTTCAAATTATAGTCATGTTTTCAAAATATAGCCAGCAATGTGACTTCTTTGCTGCATGAATTGGATAAAAAATCAGGTCAAACCCTTTTTTGATGCACTTGCAAAAGTTGGTGGTGTCGTTGGTGACTTTAGTAAAATCGGTCATTGATATTAAATTCTGCCATCGATGGCAAAACCACCGAAGGGCCCCTTAAAAACGGTCACAGCCGTAGTTTGAAACTCACACTGTTCGATGGCAGCAAATGTATTGCCAGCAACTGGTCTTGGTGGATACCGAACGACGGCTTTGGAGTTCTACCAACCCATGCAGTCCCCTGCATATCGATGACAAAACGTGTGGTTTGTTGGACTCTTGATTAATAACTTAACACATAATCTAGTCTGTGGTCAACGGCTCAAGGATAAATCCCAACCGAGTTACAGTCAGAAGTTAAGCAAACAGTTTCTTTATGAAATGGCGCCGTCCGTTGAATCCTGAAATCAGTGGAAATTGGAGAAGGACAACTTCATCGCCTTCGAAATGTGGTCACCACCTCCAAGGACACCCTAGCGACGGTTCCTTAGAGCAAACAATCGATGGCAGTACTGTTGTCAACGGTGACATAACCCGTTCATGGTCGAATGAACGCCACCGTCGTCCGCAGCTCCAACGTTTAGGCAGAGAACTTTCGCTTTCACTCCATTGTTTCTTTTGCCCCCCGACACACGCACACACAACATGTCTGTATAGGAGCGCTTCGCTTGTTGGGAACCTATGGAGCGTAACTGACTGAATTTCACAGCTGACACTGGGCGAATTCGCCCTCTGGTTCATCAGTTACGACGAAAAGTTCTCATAATTTTTTTCGTTTCTCATAGCTCGAGAAGCCAGTTGTTTTCTCTATTTCGTGCCTCATTGCATGCTTATCAATTTATGTGCGTACTTCTGTATTTAGTAAATGCCCTAAAAGGCTACGAAAACTGTCAAAAACCCTATCTAGAGGATATTCCTTATAGGCACTTCGGCATATTCGAGTCTCTTCTGCTGAAATTTGAACACAACATAAACCAGCTCGAAATATCCCTAACATACCACAAACACTAAAATTAGATTCGTTATGTTTTCTTTTTCCACAATTTCAGGTAGGAAGCCGGTTGATCGGTGATTTCGTACTTTATTTCACGTGGATTGTTGCTTTTAACGCCGTGACATTCGCGAATGCCACCGCGTAAGTACAACACAAACAGGAGATATTGGAGGAGCGCTCCAGCATAAAACTTTCGAAACATTTTTTTTCTAGTTTTTGTCCGTAAGGATATACGCTCAACCAAAGAAAGAAAACAAGTGCACCTATTTTGGGTGTTGGATATGTAGAACAAAATGTTGATACTTGCAATCAAAACTTTTCTGGCGTGGACTCTCATGGGTTAGTTGTAGTCTACATGGGTTTTGATTGCTTTGCTCGATTGTGCATTTTTTAGAATGTAAGCAAATATTCGAATGTTTGACAAAAAGTACATATTGTGTGTATGTTTACCATTGTTTGTTGTGCTTCAATACACAAACGATTGAGAGACCAGAAAAGCTTAAAAAATGCGCAACTTTTCAATTTATTGAGAACATTTGTTCAACATGTTTCAAACCCCCTTACCTCCCCAATTAGTCCATATGAGAGTCAATTATACAACAAGCTAACGCCACGAAACATATCCACGAATCACAGGTTGTGGTCAGTTCTATAGTGTGGTAAAGTAGCGTTTTTGAAGGGGCTCACACATTTCGTAATGGCAACCGAAAGCCTTTTTTCGTGCGAACCAAGAAACCCTTCATCAGAACAAGATGGCGTGCCCATCGTGTGGTCGTGCGGTCAACGTGAAATCAGATCGTAGATTTATAATATTTGCGCAACTAACGCACTTGCGCCACAACGTAATTGCAAATTTTGTGCACTACATGCTCGGTGCTCCACAAAATCCTCGCCCGCCAAAGCCGTGGCCAGCGCATGAGGTTTCAAAGCCCATTGATGGACCGGTCTGCCACGCCAACATGAATGAAAATCGTATGGAACAACAGTAAAAACACGCCACGTGATATGCTGCGGCGAAGTTCAAACATTCCTCGCCCCTCGATGGCTTCATTAGTGAAGCAGTTTCGCGGTTTCGGCCAACCATAGCGTGTGTTTTCGCAGTCCACGGAGTTCTCGATCCATACTGTTTCAGTAGAATGTCAAGCGCTCCTCGAGGGAAGTTTGCTATAGTCCTCGTTTGGATTTATATTCTTCCGGTCGCTAATGAGAATAATGCGATCGAAGGCCAACAAAAACCCATTCGGTCCTGAGGTAACGTTTCGCCTGTAATGATTGGACGCTTCTTCAAAAACTTTCACTTCTCCATACTCTGTTGACTTAAAACAGTTACATAATTTTAAGCTTTGATGAAATTTGTTCACAGTCTAAAAGATCTATAGAAACACGACTGACTGATATAATAAATTGAGTCATAGTCAAGCAAAGAAATTTAGCAGATTTTTAGCCCCCTATTCGACATGATGGCGTACAATTGAAGCTTACGTATTGGAGCTAAACTTTTACCCGCCTTGTATCTTAACGCATCATGAGCAAAGCATCAGGGAGAGATCAAGATCACCATGCGAATCGCAAATCTCGATTCGTCACGGAGTAGCGGTCCGTGAAATCGCTTCGTTAGTGAATTTATTTAAGACAATGTGGAGCCACACGAACCGTACACTTTGAACGCATCAGCCAACCAACTATCCATCGGAAGTGAGCCATCGGCCAACCACCGTTGCCATAGCAACGCAGCTTTCACGCGTCTAGGAACATCGGGAAAGTAGGCGCTGCGTTGCGATGCGCCGTTTTTCCACAGACATCACTGCGACGGAAGTGTTTGTCTTGATTAGCTAAGGTGAGCCAGGACGGGCTAGGAGGTGCTTGGAGATTTTGGGAGGTGTAATTTGATTTAGTTTTATGCTCGGCCGCATCCACGGCGGGCGGTGCACGTCCCACTCAAGGCACAGTGGTTTCCACCACCACCAACGACGACCATCATTTCAGCTGAAAAGGAACTTAATTAACCCTCCAGCGAACCACAAAACGTTGCAAAGCCCGCCCGCTGAGCGTGTCGGCTTGAACTCGAACAAATATAAATTGAAAAAGAAACACTCCAAAGCTTCCCAAAACGGTTCTTGGAATTTTATAGCCGATTCATTTAGGGCTTTTAAAGATATTTTTTCAGAAGAAGCTAAAAGAAAGAACGTTCTGAGTAAGTAGACGCTTTAATGAGATGCAGTTTAACAATTTATAACTTTGAACGTCAGGATAACGTGTAGCCTCTAGTAGTCTCTAAATCGTTGGCATGTAGTCAACGTGCTTACTCAGTATGGGACATTAGAATAAGTAGCCGCCGGAGCACCCCTAAACATTCACTAGCACTGCAGGTTAAGGCTTTTCAGTTGTTAAACGGGCTTTACCAATCTTGTTGCACGGAGCGTTGAAGCTTTTCGAAGATAGCTGTAACCAAACTGGCTGGTCTTGCGGAGGTCTTGCATATTTTTAGGTCAACTCACCGTCCGGTTCAACCACTTACATGGCGGTCTTTATTTGTATCTGTGCGCCGGAAATTCGAGTTCTCAAGATTGTCTCACCAGTCCCAGTTAGCCCAGACAGCGAAGGTTGTAGCACTTGGCAGCAGCGGTCTCACAACTAGCCTAAATAAAATGCTTCCATGGGGGTGTAATTACTTAATTTCAACACCGTAAACCAGTATTTTATTTCATCCTGCCTCTTCACGGTCGCTGGATCCTAAGAGGTTGACATCTAAGGCCGATAGTTACGATCGGCCGGATTGCTTGGTGGTTGAGAAGAAATCGACCGAGTTGCGTAGGGCCACACTTTGGATACCCGGACCAGGCATAAGCGAGTACATCGTGAGATACTTTGGCTCGGTAAGATTTGACTGTTTCGATCGCGACGAGAAACGAAACCAAGACCAACAGCTGACATAGCCTGGAATTGCGGGTATGACCATGAACATAACGGAATACTGTGTATCAACGCCAGAGCCACTCTGCCAACTGTTTTCTGGGTAACTACAACCTCACGTCAGCCACTTGTGCAGAAGAGGAAAATGAAAGTACTTGTATTTTCCAACTTAACTGGTGGACTACGGTGGATATTTTGAAACACAGCCAGGACAGAAGAGTAGAGCTGCCTCAGAAGAACAAAAAAACGTAGGACCCAGAGCTACCTAGGACCCAAGGCTACCGACTAAAGTGTTGAAGAACTATGCTGCACTAGGCATAGCGTTGCGCGAAAAAACGCGGTCCAGGTGGAAGACATACTCGCGCTTGATTGTATCATTAAAGCAACGGAATCGGGCCAACCGAAGGAAACCGGTTTTTAAAAGGCTGAACTTCAACGCCATATTCGTAGAATTAGTTCAGCACGCGAACAACTGCAGAACTGCAGCGGTTTGGGTAGTTTCTTTCGAGTCTTTTGAGCTGGACTTTAATTAGCTCGTAAAAGCCGCTTGGACCACGGTTCGAACACTGAAAGCCAGGTTTCTGGCCCTACGGACAAAACTGACGCATCAATTCTAATGGCCTTCTTCTGCGCGATGTCCGATCGGCGGAGCCACCCATTTTAAGCTTATCAATTAATTGGACACAACAAATCTGGCGTTTGTTCGATCGAATCCGAAACAATAGACCAGGGGTTCGGGATTCTTCACGGTGGATGCCATAAATTACGAGAGGATGTAAAGGCTGCCAGCGTTAATCGTGAATAGTGGCTTGAAAACATTTCCGAAATTCTATCGCCATTGACAGCTTGTGCCATTAAACGGTACAACGATACAAGAACAATCACCAGCGCTCACTGAAATTGACAGGTTTCGGTAGGTTTTACTATCGCTCACCGCTGAAACAACCTTTCAGAAGCTAACTCAACAAATGCCAACGACTTCAGTGTGCCAATATTTCTTCGCTTCCTTTCGGCCAAATTTGAGAGGTCTTCATGACGAAACCATCATTTTGGTTCAATTGCCTCGCCTTGATCTTGAAACCACGGCGTCGACGGCCGTTGGTGCGGTTTTCTCGTGTAGAGTTTGAACTCAACCGAACCGAAACGACGATGGTTGTAGACAATTATTCCATTCATTTAACCTTGTACGGAGATCACTTTCGCTTCCGCGATAGGGACGCAGAATCTACACCAATCTACCTTACTTTTTTACTCACTTATTTGGTAAATGCAACCGCTGAGCGTGCCCTCGTGCCAGAGGTTCGCTTGATCGTTCGCGCTCAAGTGTCTTTGTTTGCCATCTTGTTAAACTGGCCGTTCTAACATCACTTCAGATACAACAGCACCGTACACTAAAAACCAACGAAAAAAGGTTAAAGTATTATAAATAAAAGCGAAGAGTAATCGACATACCTTTGAAATATTAAACTTACTGCCATCAATCAAAATAGTAAAGTGTCCCCAACGCCGGTGACTCT